>NW_026265110.1:1913-29394 GCF_000817695.3 Arachis duranensis | reverse complement strand
TGTTGTTTACTAGATATTGTTGGACTTTATTTTATTTTTCTTATTTAAATAAAAAACATTTAATAATATAATTTAAAAATTTGAAAATAAAAAATTTAGTTTTTTTAAAATTTTTATTTTTTAAAAAATATTTTTTATTTTTTTATTCACTGGATAATGCTACACCCAGATAGTTAACTTTTTTGTTGGACTTTTTCAAAAATTAAGAATAAATTAATTTTAAAAATTTAAAATTTTAATTTTTTTATTTTTTTGGATATTTTTGTGACTTTTAATTTTTTATTGTAACGCCCTACCATACAGAGTCTTATGCTTAAGTCATAATTCAGTGATGGCAAGGTATTACGACCTCTAAAATAAAAATTTAGTATGATTAGTATTGTGAAAAATGGTTATAACTAGGAGCCTTTTTAGGAAAAGGGGTAAAACAAAAATCGTAACTCGAAAATGTAACACTTCGATCGATAATGCAACGAACAAGGATAAACCAACGCGAGATTATATATATACAAAAGAGTGTCAAAAATGAGAATATCAAAACTCAAAATCCGGTTGCGATAAAGAAGCTAAACCATAAAGGGCATCTGACTAAAGATTCTTCAGTCTAACTAATACTTCCCTTTCCAATTCCTTCAGACCTCCCAACCACCAGCAGGAGCATAATATGGCAAACACAGTTATTTCAGACAAGAGATGTACAAGTAGGAACAGATAAGGCATTTAGACAGATAGCAAGTAATATACAGTCAAATAGGCAATCTCAAACAATTCACATAGTATGCATATAATGAATGCCTATCCCTAATGGCTGATGATATCATATGTCGGTTATAGAGCCAACCCGACAAGTCCTGGTAGCTAACCATTGGACTGTCCCTCTGTCGTGTCTCCCCAACTCGAGTTATACTCAATATAAACTTGATCATAATCATGATCCATATCCATCACCCTCACTAGTGAATATTTATGGCGGTGAGCTCATCCAGGGCTCTTACAGTGCCCGGCCATCCTGACGACATAGGGTCAAAAGAGCTTCGAGTCTCAACCTGGAGCACGTGGTGGCTAGCCACTGCTTTCTCCCAGGGAAACTCTTATCTCCGATAGTGGAAGTGCAACATTCACAATTCATTCAATAGCATATATGCATTTATTCTTAGCCATAATCATGGCTCCACCGTAACACGGCAATAATCTAACCATCCGGCTCATGGTTAAATCCATAACCAGCCAATTCATTAACAATCACGGCCCTTCGGCCCATGGCATAACTAGCACTTCCACCGCCTTCCTCTGCATCTCACATAAACATCTTTGATCCTCATTGATCATTCATTCTTCCCTTGCTTCACTCGCAAGTTACCACATTCACTAGCTCCTTTTCTCATGGCTAGGCATATCATAATGATTTAAGACACAAGTGGTGAGATCGGAGGCTTAGAAGTGTGAAATTTGGCTTTTAAAACTCAAAAACCAACTTTGGGATGAAAACAGGTCCACGCGTACGCGTACTCCACGCGCACGCGTGGATGGCCACAAAGCTCATCGACGCGCAAGCGTCATACACGTGAACGCGCAGATTGAAAAACACTCAAACGACGCGTATGCGTCAGCCACGCGTACGCGCGGGTACATTTGTGCCCCAGGCACAAAACTGGCACAACTCTCAGGAAAGAGGCTGGGCATTTGGTGCAGCGCATCGACGCGTCCGCGCACACCACGCGCACGCGTGGATGGTGCCTTCTTGAAGAACGACGTGCACGCGCCAAGTGCGCCTACGTGTGGGGGTCATTCTACTAAAAATTTACTAAGTTAAAAGCTGCAGAATTCACAAATTCAACCCTCAATCTTCCGATGGACATAACTTTCTCATTTTAAATCGTTTTTCCCCCGTTCGTCAAATGGCATGGACATCCAGGATCCAATTTCATTTTTAAACAAGTTTGGTACAAAACGAGGATCTGTAGTCCAAGTTATGTCCCGTCAAAGTATGTCCAAAAACCATGTTTTCATACAAAACCACAAGGTGCCATTTTCAAAACAAGCCATTTTCAACTCTTTTCAAAATCAACCAAAACATGCCAGTTTCAACCCTTTTTGAAATCAATCAAAATTTACCAAAATTAACATCAAACCTCCTCAACTCACACATCAACACTTCACCACAATTCACAAAACATCACCCCACCATTTTAACACTTCTCAATCAAATGGCTACGAGACAAACATAAACATGTCATACATGCTATCTCATCCCAATTTCCAATAATACTATTTCCAATCAACCATCATTGTACATAATCAATATCATACTCACTATCAACATGGTTTCACCCACAATTCAACCTTAATCAATTATCAAGCATATATCACAACATGCATATTTCTCATACATCATACCATCAAGGCATCAATAATCATCATCACATATATGACCACATCATATATCTCAACCATTCAACAACATCAACAATTCAATGCCTATCTTAGGGCCTCTAGTCTAAGTATTTCCTACCACATTACATATTAGATACGAGAAACCGAGATCAAACCTTAGCCGATTTCCCAAGCTCAACCAGAGCACTTCCAAATCACTTGTCCACAAGTCCTCTAGGTCTCAACACCTCCAAGAACAGATTTTTACCACCAAAAATCCCTTTTCAAACTTTTCAAGGTCTCAATCAAGCCCCAATATTCACATATACACAACCTAAGCCACAATCATCATACCCATACACAACATCTCGATACCCAAACATCATAGAACAACAAATTACACTAGGGTTGAGAATCTTACCACACCCAAGGTCCAAGGAGACAAGAGAGCCCAAAATCTCAACATTTTTGCTCATGAAATTCGAAAACAAGGCTGGAAATTCGAAGAGCAAAACATAGCTTACCTCAAGATTGATTGTATGGGTTTTGTAAAGCTCTCCGCGGTGAACGCGTGGCCATAAACGGTGCTGCAATCGAAGCTCTATATCAAAAGTTATGGTGGTTTGAAGATCAACCAAGTGAAAGAACTTGAGAGTGTGTTCTTCCCTTCCCTCACTCCATTTCAGCGTGTTTGAGTGTGTTGTGAGGAGAGAGAGTGCTGAAATGAGTGTTTTAGGGTTTAGTTGTGTTGGGCCAAGGGATAACTTTGGGTCCGGTTGGCCCAGTTTGGCCCGTTCGGTCCAATCTTGGTCCGATTTCGATAAAATTAGTACCGAAATTCTCGTCTCAATCTCCTCTATCATATTAAGCCATAAAAATCACATTTTTGGCTTTCTAGAATAAATTTGCATTTATGAGTTAATTAGTCATTAATTAACCGGGTCTTACATTCTACCCACCTAATTGGGAATTTTGCCCACAAAATTCAAATTCAATTACCTGAGAATAAGTGCGGATAGTCCGTTCACATCTCCGACTCAAGTTCCCAAGTGTGTTCCTCAACACCGCCTCGACTCCATGCCACTTTGATTAATGAAACCTCTTTTCCACGCAACCGTTTGATACTAGTATCGTCAACTCTGACTAGAGCCACTGGAAGCATCAAATCTTCTTTTAACTAAACCGATTCAAGTTCTAACACATGGCTAGCATCGGAAGTGTACTTTTGAAGCTGCGACACGTGAAACACGTCATGCATGTTTGAAAGATGAGGTGGTAGGGCCATCCGATACGCTACCGGTCCAATCCTTTTCAGGATCTAAAATGGACCAATGTATCGAGGATTCAACTTCTTCGCTTTAATCGCCCTACATACTCCTGTGGTCGGAGTATCCTTAAGGAAAACATGGTCTCCTTCCTCAAATTCCAAGGGCTTCCGCCTCTGATCGGTGTAACTCTTCTGGCGACTCTGCACCGTAAGCATCCTATCTCGGATCTTCTTGACTTGTTTAGTGGTCTCAGCTATCATTTCCGACCCCAACAAGCCTTTTTCTCCAGCTTCATACCAACATAGCGGAGATTGACATTTCCTCCCATACAAGGCCTCATACGGAGCCATTCCGATGCTTGCATGGTAACTATTATTGTATGCAAACTCCACTAACGGCATATACCGATCCCAACTCGCCGGTTAGCCCAAAACACAAGCTCTCAACATATCCTCTAGTGTTTGGATCATCCTCTCGGATTGACCATCTGTTTGAGGATCATAAGATATACTCAAGCTTAATCAGGTTCCAAAAGCTTTCTGAAATGCACCCCAAAACCTTGAAGTGAAACGGGGATCTCTATCAGAGATTATAGTAGTAGGTACACCATGAAGTCTCACAATTTCCTTTATGTATAGCTGCGCTAGCTCCTCAAGGGTGTAAGTCATCCGAATGGATAAAAAGTGAGCTGACTTCGTCAGTTGGTCCACAATCACCCATATAGCATCAAAACCAGCCCTAGTCCTTGGCAACCCGGACACAAAGTCCATTGCAATGCTTTCCCACTTCCATTGTGGAACCTCTAAAGGTTGCAACATCCCGGAAGGTCTTTGATGTTCAATCTTCACCTTTTGACAAGTTAAACACTTTGAAACATATTTCGCCACATCATTCTTCATACCCGGCCACCAAATCATCGACTTTAAATCATGGTACATCTTAGTACTTTCCGGGTGAATAGAGAATCCGCTTTTGTGTGCCTCCTTTATGATATCTTGCATCAAAGTGCCAACATCCGGCACAATGATTCTACCTTTGAATCTCCATAGCCCATCCTCATCCTCCGACACTCTCCACTGTTTCCCTTGCTCAATAGCTGGTAACACTTTCTATAACGCTTCATCATTCTCATGGGCCTTTAGGAGTTCGGACTTAAAGTCACTTGAGATCTCTAATCGACTCAAACACAGAGTTCCAGATACTTCTCGAGCACCAATTTTCAGATTCTCGAATCCCTTGAGTAACTTCTCTTCTTGAAGCATCATCCAAGCCGCATACAATGACTTCTGACTTAACGCATCTGCCACTACGTTCGCCTTTCCCGGATGGTAATTCAACTCAAAGTCGTAGTCCTTTAATAATTCCATCCACCTCTTTGTCTCATATTAAGCTCTTTCTGATCAAAGAGGTATTTCAAGCTCTTGTGATCAGAGAAAACTTGGAACTTAACCCCATAGAGATAATGCTTCTACACCTTCAAGGCAAACACAACCGTAGCAAGTTCCAAATCGTGTGTAGGATAATTAGCTTCATGAGATCTCAACTGTCGTGAGGCATACGCCACCACATTATGATGCTGCATCAGCACGCACTCTAGACCCTTTAATGAGGCATCACAGTACACTTCAAAAGGCTCATTCAGCTCAGGTAACACTAACACAGGTGCAGTGGTCAACTTTTTCTTCAATGCCTGAAAGCTCTCCTCGCACTCAGGAGTCCAAACAAATGGTGTGTCTTTGCGGGTTAACTTTGTCAACGGCAAAGCTAATTGCGAAAAGCCTTTGATGAACCTTCGGAAATAGCCAGCTAAGCCCAGAAAACTCCTTATCTCAGTTACTGTGGTTGGTTGCTTCCAATCCATCACAACCTCCACCTTAGTTGGATCTACGGCTATTCCCTTCTTACTCACCACGTGACCCAAAAACTTCACATCACTCTTCCAAAACTCACACTTAGACAATTTCGCATAGAGTTTCTTCTCCTTTAGAATCTGCAACACGGTCCTCAAGTGTTCCTCATGCTCATTTTCAGTCTTAGAATAAATTAGTATGTCGTCAATGAAGACAACAACAAATTTATCCAGAAACAAATGGAAAACTCTATTCATGTAATCCATAAACATTGCAGGAGTGTTCGTCAACCCAAAAGACATTACAGTGTACTCATAATGACCATAACGAGTCCTGAAAGCGGTCTTAGGGATATCCTTATCCCTCACCCTTATCTGGTGGTAACCGGATCGCAAGTCGATCTTGGAGAAAACCCCAGCTCCTTATAACTGATCCATGAGATCATCAATTCTCGGCAATGGGTACTTATTCTTTATTGTGACCTTGTTCAGCTACCTGTAATCCACACAGAGCCGCATACTCCCATCTTTCTTCTTTACCAGTAACACTGGCGCACCCCACAGTAAAACACTTGGTCGGATAAAATTCTTACTAAACAGATCCTCTAACTGAGACTTTAACTTAGCCATTTCCAGTGGTGACATCCTATAAGGAGCACTTGAGATTGGTCCTGCCCCCGGCACCAACTCAATAGCAAACTCAACCTCTCAATTAGGTGGAAATTCATCAATGTCATCGGGAAACACTTCCGAAAACTCACACACAACCAGAATTCGTTCCAATCTTTGATCATCACCTGAAACACCCGCGGTTAACAACAAGATACCCTGACATTCGGTCCCAGAACAATTCACTATCATAGAGTTCAAGTAATAACTATTTACCACAACCGGTCCTTCTGTACCTTCCGGCATGAAGCACATTGTTTTTGTAGAACAGTCGAGCAGGACATGGTTCTCAGATAACCAGTCCAATTCCAAGATAAGATCAAGACCGATCATCGGTAAGCAGATTAAATTATGGACAAAATCACGCTGCTTGAACCTAAAGGAAACTTTCGGACAAAATCAGGACATGGCTTCATGGGTAGCATTATACACCTTTAGATCATAACCTAAAACTACAATCTTCAAGCCTAGCTCACTAGCTTTTTCAAATGCAATAAATGAATGTGTTTCTCCAGGATCGAATAAAGCATTTAAAGTTTGACCAACCATTTCACAGTTACCTCGGATAAGTGCCTCAGATCCCTCAGCACCTACAGCTGAAGTAGTGAACACCCGACCCATCTGTTGTGCTTTCCTGCACTTTGTTTCTTCTTTTCTGGATAGTTTGGGACCTTATGTCCCGCCTTACCACAGTAATAGCACAAGCCCCATCCAACCTTGCACGGGGTTTCCGGATGGTGACTTCCACACCTTACACAAGCTTGCTCATTCTGTGGCTGCTTCCCAAACATTTTCCCTTGGGAGTTGTTGTTGTTGGGCCTCCTGAAAGAACTTTCCCACTTGAAAGGTGGACCTCTAGGTGCAAAGCTCTTCCCTCGGTTCTGTGGGAATGGTCCCTTGTGACTTCCTCTCTCAGCGGTTGCCTTCTTCACACACTCTTCAGCAACCCTACACTTGTTTACCATCATAGAGAAAATTCTGATCTCTATTGGTCCCTGAGCTCTATTTTCGTCATTGCCACGATTGTTCATCTGTTGCCCAAGAGCTTCAACAGTGGCTTGCATAGCAATAGCCATGTTCTCCAATGCAGTCATAAAGTTTACCGGGTCATTAGGGTTAACCTCTGATGCACGAGCATTAGTACGACCTCTACCACGGCCTCTACCACGGCCTCTACCGCGTTCACGAGGCGCCATCTGGTTCGTATACACACCAAACAATCAATATTAAGTTGATCAGTCTCAATATTGGAAGTTTAGTGCTTCAAGTCCTAAATGCATGCTCATAAACGTTTATGCCAATTATATCAAGTAGATATACTAATGGCACATAACACACCTACAGAGAATGCACAGAAGCATAGTCAGTCCGTTCCTCAGGCTCTACAGGAACGAACTACTCTGATACCTGATGATTGGATTTTTGATGGTATAGAATTTCACAAATGAATTCTCGTTGCAAGTATAGTTTCTAAACCAATCAATAATCCTTTCATACAAAAAGTTGTTTGTCACTAAAATAAACCCCTAAATTTATAAACCGAAGTATTGAACCTCGGGTCGTTCTTCCTAGGAATTGTAATGAAGTGCCTTGTTATTGGTTATGAGTTATTTTGGGATTTTTGAGATTTTAGACAAGAAATATAAATGGCAAAGAAAATAAACTAACAACTAACAAAGCTCTTGGCAAGGTATGAGAACTAGAAGTCCCATCTTAGTCATCCTCATCAATTGTGACCACAAATTGTTCATTGCTACTACTTAGTTAACCTCTAACCATGGAGGAAAGTCAAGTGGATGAATCAATTTGATTTCTCAAGTCCTAATCAACTCCTAAAGGAAAGACTAGCTTTAGAGGCATTCAAATCAATTACTAACTCCTAATTATCAATCAACAAAGGAATTAGACAACTCAAGAGTCACTAATTACTCTACCAAAGCCAAGAGGAGCAAAATCCATACTAAAGCTAAAAGAGGCATTTTATCAAACACATGAGAGGCATAAAAGGAAAGCATATGAAATCTACAACAAGAATGAAATCTAACAACAATTATTGCAATGAATTAACAACAACAATCAAAAGGAACACAATTATTATGAATTACCTCTAATTGGATTGAAAGAGAAGAGAAGGAACAAGAGTAGATCTACAACAAAATACAAGAACAACATAAAAGAAATTACAACAAAAGAATAGAAGAATGATGAATGTAACAACAAGAAATTGAGAAGTACAAGAAGAAGAAATCATGAATTAAAACCTAGATCTAAGAACTAAGTCTAATCATAATCCTAATTCTAGAGAGAAGTGAGAGCTTCTCTCTCTAAAACTAACTCTAACTAATCCTAATGAGTGTGAATGATTAAAAAATCTAAAAGTCCCAAAAATCCCCTTTGCTCTTCAATCCTTGGCTTTAAATAGCATTTTTGGTGCCAAAGTTGGTTGGGATTGGGCCCACAACCCTTGAGAATTTGTTGGGTGCGAATTCATTAAAAAATCATATTCCAGCATCGACGCGTACGCGCACAGCTCGCGTACGCATCCATGGGGTAATTCGCAAGGTGCTCGTAAGCGCTAAGTGTGCGTGCGCGTCCATGGGCGAGTTCAACTCTTTGGCTTTTTATGATTTCTCCACTTTGCATGATTTCCTCTTCACTCCTTTGATTCATTCCTAGCCTTTTCAATCTAAAATCACTAACAAACATATCAAGGCATCTAGTGGAATCAAAGGAAGATTAAAATAATCAAGTTAAAAGCCTAAAAAGCATGTTTTCACACTTAAGCACAAACTAAGGGAGAATCACAAAACCATGCTAATTCATTGCATAAATGTAGTTAAAAGGTATTAAAATCTCCTAAAATCAATACAAGATAAACTCTACAAATGGGGTTTATCAACCTCCCCATACTTAAACCAAGCATGTCCTCATGCTTAAACTAAAAATGAAGTAAGGGTATGGCATTTATTCAATGGAAACTAACTAAATGCAATATACCTATATGCAACTATCTAAATGAATGCAATTGCTTGGTCAAAATAAATCAATTCCCAAGAAGCATATATGCACAAGGGCTAAGGACTAGCAAGTCTAATCCACAATTGGATTGAGTGATTAAATATTTTTACAAACTTGCATGAAAAGTGATGATTGTAGGTGAAAAATATGTAATTGAGCAATCGAACCCTCACCGGTAGTGTTTGCACTCTATTTGCTCAAGTTTAGGGTTGATTCTCTCAATTATCCTCTATTTCATGCTTTCCAAGATTTGTTCTTCTTCTAACAATCAACATATATTTCATGCATGCATACAATTATCATGAAGTCTTTTCATTGGGTTGTAATGGGGTTAGGGTCAAGGTAGGATGCATATTTGGTCAAGTGAGCTTGAAATTTGAATCTTTGATAAGCTTAAACTTCCCACCTAACCTATGACATCCTATACAACTAGGCTCTAACCTAACTACCCATTTTTTACTTTTTCACATACTCATGTATTTTCTTTTTCATGGTCACAACACATATGCATTGATTATTATTGAGCTTCACTTGGGGCATTTTGTCCTCTTTTTATTTCTTTCTTTTTCTTCTTTTTCTAATTTTTTTCTTTTCTTTTCCATATTATTTTTCTTTTTCTTTTCTTTTGTTTTTCTCATTTTTTTCTTTCTATATACAAGAACATCAATGCATAGGGTTTTACATTTGATCAATACATGAGTATGTACCCAATTCCCAATATTTTCAATAAAAATACAAAACTACCCCTTTATTCCCCCAGTGTCCCAATATTCCCACACTTGAATGATACTCACACACACTAGCCTAAGTGACGTTAGGATTTTTGCCAGTAAAAAATTTCATAAAAACAGTCGCGTTGTAGATATAGTCTCTAAACCGACAAAAATCCCTTCGTACAAACGTTTTGGTTGTCACAAGTAACAAACCCCTAAATAAATTGATAACCGAAGTATTTTAACCTCGGGTCGTCTTCTCAAGGAATTGCAGGGAGGTATGTTCTTATTATTGGTTGTGAGTTGTAAATTGGGGTTTTGGAAGTAAGGGGGCAGTATGTTGCACAAAAAAATAATAAGAAAAATAAATAAATAACTATAAAATAAACTATTGGCAAGGTATGGGAACTGGAAGTCCTATCCTGGTTATCCTTATCAATTGTAATGAGAATTAGATTTTTCTCCCACTTTTTAACCTCTAACTATGAAGGTAAGTTAAGTGGATGAATTAATTCTAATTCTCAACTAACAATGAGTTTGATAACTCAAGAGTCACCAATTATTTAACCAAGGCCAAAAGGGGAAAAACTAAATCTACTAGAATAACAATATCTTCAGATTGGGGATAATAAAAAGAAACAATCATAAACTGAAATATCTCAAATAACATTAATTAAGAAAATCCTAACATGAAAGTCATAAGCCAAATTCAAAAGATAAATTTCAATTAAAGTACCAAGGTGAATAAAAATAGAAACGAAATTAAATAGAAAGGAACATTAAACCTGGGATTGAGAGTCACTCCTACAACTAAGAGAAGTCCTAAATCCTAATCCTAAGAGAGAGGAGAGAACCTCTCTCTCTAAAACCTACATCTAAAATTGTAAAAAGTGAATTATGAGTGGCTCCTTTGAATGGATGCAATCCTTCTACTTTGTAGCCTCTAATCTGAGTTTTCTGGGCCAAAAACAGCCCAGAAATCGCTGGAGAAGAAATCTGCCACGCTGGTTTTTCGTCACTGCGACGTGGCCGCATGGAGCACGCGGTCGCATTGCCTAGCGTCAGGGCCACTATGGCATATTACATATCAAATCGAAACCCCGGACGTTAGCTTTCCAACACAACTGGAACCGCGTCATTTGGATCTCTGTAGCTCAAGTTATGGTCGTTTTAGTGCGAGAGGGTCAGGCTGACAGCTTTACAGTTTCTCCAACTTCTTGTATTCCTTCCACTTTTGCATGCTTCCTTTCCATCCTCCAAGCTATTCCTGCTCTATAATATCTGAAAACACTTAACACACATATCAAGGCATCTAATGGTCATAAGAGAGGATTAATAATAAGCAAATATAAGATCAAAGAAGCATGTTTTCAATCATAGCACAAAATTAGGAAGGAAAATGTAAAACATGCGAATTGTATGAATAAGTGAGTAACGAGTTGATAAAAACTACTCAATTGAGCATAAGATAAACCATAAAATAGTGGTTTATCAACATCCCCATACTTAAACAATAGCATGTCCTCATGCTAAGCTCAAGAGAAACTATAAAGAGATGAAGAGGAATGATAGAATGTATGAGATGCAACCTATGAATGCAACTAAATGCAACATGCTTCTACCTACTTGGTTAAAAGTAAACAATTCTTTTAAGAACATATATGAACTGGATTTCACTAATTTAAATTATAAAAATGAAGTACAAATAGACTTGCAAGGAGAAAATAGCTCATGAAAGCCAGGAACAAGGGATTGAGCATCGAACCCTCACTGGTTGTGTATACACTCTAATCACTCAAGTGTTTAAGGTTCGATTCTCTCAATTCTCTACTAACCTTGCTTTCTAAGGCTTGTTTTTCTTCTACCAATCAACAAAAATTTAATGCATAAATGCACATATCAAGAGGTCTTTTAAGGGTTGTAATGGGGTTAGGGTCAAGGTAGGATTGTATTTGGCCAAGTGGACTAAAATCTGAATCCTTAATTAACTGAAACTTTCCTACCTAACTTAAACAATCCATGTAATCATAATACAACATCTAACCATCCATTAACCATGTTTTCCACATATTCATGCATTCTAATTTCAAGTACAGTACATATGCATTGCCTTTACTACTTACTTTGGGGCATTTTGTCCCCTTTTACTTATTTGCTCTTTTTCTCTTCTTTTTTTTTTTCAATGCATATGATTAAATTATTGGATGCATGAATCATGTCCTAAACATTTCTTTCACATTTCCAGAAAATTCTAACATACTCAATTCTCAAACCAAATGTTTCCAAATTCACTTCCCCACACTTAATTCATGAGCACTCTCACTAGTCTAAGCTAACCAAGGATTCAAATTAAGGATATTATTGTTTTCCGCTTAGAGTTAATGATGTGCTAAAGTAAAGAATAAAGGGGTATAATAGGCTCAACATTGGTTTGCAAGGGATCATGAAAGGTAAGGCCATATGGGTATGTAAGCTCAGTGAAACAAATGCCTCAATCATGTAAGTGCATGCATACATCAAATAATGGAAATATAGAATTAAGCAAGATAAAGATCACAATTTTAGAGAGAAAAATACACACGAAAACAAAATTTTGGTTGATAAATGCAACCAATTCAAATAGGCTCAAAATCTCACAGGTTTTGTGTGTCCGAACTCTAAACCATATTCCAAAATAATATTTCTTCAAACAAGTGTAACATTAAATTTTATTCAAATTAGTGAAATACTCTAAAAGGTTTCTTGAAAAAGAAAATATTACTTTAACCAAGTGGTAAAATATGCAAAAATCAAACAAGTTTGCAAATGTAACAACTAATCTACAAAGAAAATTTAAACATTGGTGTTTGAGACAAGAAAGTACTAACCCATAGAGATCGGTATCGACCTCCCCACACCTAAAGATTACACCGTCCTCGATGCATGCTGAGATGTGCAGGTGGACGGGTTATTGCAACTGATGCTTTTCTTCAAGATTTTGCAGATGGACTTGTTTGTCTCCCCATGTAAACGTCTTCCGGTTCCCCTCCGGGTGGCCATCCTGAAAGAAAAAGGGAAGAAAAGTAACCTAGAAATAAAGAGAAGAAAATAAATAAAGTATGGGTGGGCTAATGCCAAATGATAAGGGTCTCATTTACATGGAAGCTTCAACATGTACGTGAGAAAACAATAGAAGTCATGGCATACCAGTGGTATAAAATTTGTAACATAGGGGAGGAGAGTGGGTAATGGAAGTATCAATACAAGTTCATGCCAATGCAAATGGAGTGCAAGTATCATAAAAGATTGGCATTGGCAGATAATTAATATCATCCCACAGTATAAAACAAGTTACCAAAATAAATTTAAGAAAAGATGCAACAGTAGAATAAGAAATTTTTTTTTAACACCAGTGGAAAAATAAAAAAAATTCAGAAAAGAAAATAAAAACAATATGCACAAAATTAAGATGCGATGAATGAGATATGCAAATAAATTAAGTAAAATAAAATAAAAGATAAGAAGAATGAGAAGGGAAAGAAGTAAAGTAAGAAAGAAAGAAGAAAGAAGAAAAGATAGAACAAATTAGGATTGGGGAAGAAAAGATAAGATATTTGGCAAATTAGGATAAGCTGTGCGGCGCAAGCGACGCGGACGCGTGGAACACGCGGTCGCGCGACTTGCGCTGATACTGATTGACGCGATCACGTCGGTCACGCGGTCGCGTGACACAATTCATGCTACTGGCGTGAGGGCAGCCTCGAGCTCCACAACTCTCTGTTCAAATTATTATTAGTGCCAAATTTTAAGTGACGCGATCGCATGGGGCATGCGATCGCGTGAGTGGGCTCTAGAAGAATGTGACGCGGTCGCGTGGGTCACGCGGCCGCGTGGATAGAATTGTGCGTTCAGCACCAATCCGGCACCACTCTAGCACAATAATTGGTTGTGCACCCTTTTACATCGAAATCTTGGTCACGCGGCCGCGTGGGTCACACGGTCGCGTGGGAGGCCATTATTCCCATATGATGCGGTCGCATCAGCGACGCGGTCGCGTGGGGTGATTTATGCCATTGGCACGCCTCCTGCCATGCTCCAGCGTGACTCTCTGTTCGTTTTTATTTTCTCCCCTCTCCTTGCGATGCGGACGCGTCGCTGATGCGGTCGCGTCGCGTGGCCCCTTTTTCTTTATATATATATGCAAGTATGCAGTATGCAATGCTAATATGAATATTATGCAAAACTCCAGGTTTAATATAATACAATAAAATAAAACTCAAAAGCAAATAAAACTAAATAAAAATGAAAATAAACGATCATACCATGGTGGGTTGTCTCCCACCTAGCACTTTTAGTTATAGTCCTTAAGTTGGACATTTGATGAGCTTCCTGCTAGGGTGGCTTGTGCTTGTATTGATCCAGGAATCCCCACCAATATTTGTACTTCCAATAGCCTCCGGGATCCCAAACTAGGCGCAGAAAGCCTTCAAGCAAGTTAAAGCAAGTGACAAGGCCCCAAGAGTGGTGATTGGTAGAATGGATTCCGGGGTCCCAGACCTTGCCTTTGCACCCGTCTACCCCTTCCCTTGCCCCTATCGAGAAATAGAACTAACTAATCCTAAGGCAAAGGGTCGAGAAACTCAACGCCACTATTTTTGTTGAGCAATACTGTTCCAACCGGGTGGTAAACAGTCTGAATTCTCACTGAAGCAGCCAGACAACTTCCTAGACCCATTCAGGTGAGCTCTACACCAACCGTTGCGTTTAAATGTTGAGCACACAACCATGTTGAACCTTGCAAGATAAATCGTATCTCTGACCATCTTCTTCTTACTCTTAATGCCACAGAGAGCTCTAAGTTGACCATCCGTCTCCAGTAGCCCATATTCAAGTGGGATTAGAAAGCTATGGGATATGAATTTTACCCACTTGAATGTTGTGGGTATTTTTAATGAAATTGCAAGCTCCACTCCCTTGTGCTCTTCTTCGACATCTTCCACCTCTTTGTAATCTTCAATATCAACCTCTTCCTTTTGGTGAATTTCTTCCAATTTAATCTCTTCTTCATTGTTCACCAAGAGCGTGGAATGTTGTGTTTCATCTTCTTTAAACTCCATGTCAAGTCCAATGGAAGAGGATTCAAATGTAGATAAGAAGTCATCAATGATTGAATCCATCTCTTGATCGTCTCCTTCAAAGTCTTCAACTATGATATGCTTTGGAGGTTGTACACCTTCCTCAACATCAGCTTCAAACGTCTTTGAAGGAAGCTCTATAACTTGACTTTCCCATGGAGGTTCAACATCTCCTAAGTCTTCAACCATTTCTTCCTCTGCAACTATTATGGCTTCCTCCACTTGTTCCAATACAAAGCCATGTTCCTCATTGTCCACCGAAGTTTCTAGTGTCTCCTTCATGGTTTGCTCTTCTTCTGATTCTCCACATGTAGCCATGGGAGTTCTTTTAGTGCTCAGATATTGGGAAGCTATTATATTTATAAACTCGCCTAAGGCGGCCGCAAAATTTAGCACACTCGTATTCATCCTTTCTTGCCTTGCTAAAGAACTTTGAAGAAAAACACGAAGTCTGTCATCCATTGGAGGTTGGGATGGATATGAGGATTCATTGGTTGGGAGAGAGGGTTCATAATAGAAAGATGGTTCATCTTGATAATTATATGGAGATGGGGAATATTGAGGTGGTGGTTCATGAGAGTAGTTGTGTTGGAAAGGTGGTGGTTCTGTGTATGGTTCATTTGGCTCATAAGGTGGTTGGTATGGTGGATGAGGGTTAGGGTCGTATGGAGGTGAATGGTGGAAAGGGGCTTGTGAGCATGGTGGTTCAAAATTATATTGAGGAGGAGGGGGTTCATAGGCATATGGTGGGTCTTGCTGGTAACTACAAGGGGGTCCACCATATCTATCATCTTGGTATGCATTGTAGAATGGTTGTTGATAGTCCATTGGAGGTGGTTGTTGCCACGATGGTTGTTCAAATCCTTGTGGCTCCTCCCATCTTTGATTGTTCCAACCATGGTGCATGTTGTCATTATAATCTCCTCTTCCTGCAACATAATTATAACCAGACTTATAGCCAAAGGGGTGAGAGTTCATGGTAGTAAGAGAAAATAAAAATAAAAACTAACAAAAAGAAAATATTTTGAAAAAGAGATGATTTTTGAAAAATTTTTAGATAAAAATTCTAAAATAAAAATCTGAAATTTTTTTTTGAAAAATATTTACAATAACCAATAATAAGGCACACGTTTGCAATTCCCCGGCGACGGCGCCATTTTGACGTTAGAATTTTTGCCAGTAAAGAATTTCATAAAAACAGTCGCGTTGTAGATATAGTCTCTAAACCAACAGAAATCCCTTCGTACAAACGTTTTGGTTGTCACAAGTAACAAACCCCTAAATAAATTGATAACCAAAGTATTTAAACCTCGGGTCGTCTTCTCAAGGAATTGTAGGGAGGTATGTTCTTATTATTGGTTATGAAAAAGTGTGTTTGAGGATTATTGAAGTTCAGTTCAATTAGCAAGATAACAGTTATCAATTATGTTGAGCTAAGATAACTCCTGAGTTACTGATTTTTTAACCAAGACCAAAAGGGGAGAAAGTAAATCTACTGGAATAACACTATCTTCAGATTGGGGATAATAAAAAGAAACAATCATAAACTGAAATATCTCAAATAACATTAATTAAGAAAATCCTAACATGAAAGTCATAAGCCAAATTCAAAAGATAAATTTCAATTAAAGTACCAAGGTGAATAAAAATAGAAACGAAATTAAATAGAAAGGAACATTAAACCTGAGATTGAGAGTTACTCATAAAACTAAGAGAAGTCCTAAATCATAATCCTAAGAGAGAGGAGAGAACCTCTCTCTCTAAAAACTACATCTAAAATTGTAAAAAGTGAATTATGAGTGGCTCCTTTGAATGGATGCAATCCCTCTACTTTATAGCCTCTAATCTAAGTTTTCTGGGCCGAAAACTGGGTCGAAAACAGCCTAGAAATCGCTGGAGAAGAAATCTGCCACGCTGGTTTTTCGTCACTGCGACGCGGCCGCGTGGAGCACGCGGTCGCGTCGCCTAGCGTCAGAACCACTGTGGCATATTATATATCAAATCGAAGCCCCGGACATTAGCTTTCCAACCCAACTGGAACCGCGTCATTTGGACCTCTGTAACTCAAGTTATGGGAGTTTTAGTGCGAGAGGGTCAAGCTGACAGCTTTGTAGTTTCTCCAACTTCTTGTATTCCTTCCACTTTTGCATGCTTCCTTTCCATCCTCCAAGCCATTCCTGCCCTATAATATCTGAAAACACTTAACACACATATCAAGGCATCTAATGGTAATAAGAGAGGATTAATATTAGCAAATATAAGATCAAAGAAGCATGTTTTCAATCAAAGCACATAATTAGGAAGGCAAATACAAAACCATGCAAATAGTATGAATAAGTGGGTAAAGAATAGATAAAAACAAGCCATTCCTGCCCTGTGATCTCTGAAAACACTTAACACACATATCAAGGCATCGAATAGTAATAAGAGAGGATTAAACATAGCAAATTAAGACCAAAGAAGCATCTTTTCAATCATAGCACAAAATCAGGAAGGAAAATGTAAAACATGCGAATTGTATGAATAAGTGATTAAAGAGTTGATAAAAACTACTCAATTGAGCATAAGATAAACCATAAAATAGTGGTTTATCACTAAGCTTATCAAAGATCCAAATAAGGACATTTATTGTTTTTCGCTTTAGGGCTTGAATTGTGCTAAAATAAGAACAAGTGGGTTAAGCGTAGGCTCAAATTGGCTAACAATGGAAGATAAAAGTTAAGGCTACTTGGGTAAGTGAGCTAAATGAAATGATGGCCTCAATCATATAAATGCATGAATACACAAAATAATGGACATAAAAAATTAAACAAATCAAAGATTACAATCATAGAAAGAGAATAATGCACACAAGAAGGAAAATTAAGTGGTTATAAGATGTAACCACACCATTAGGCTCAAACCTCACTTGCTTGTGTTCTTAGCTCAAAAATCATGATCCACAATATATAATTCAAGCAAGTTCTATGAAAAGTTTTCACTCAAATCAATTGGTGCCCTATAGATAGTTTTCTTGGAAAATCTCATTATTTTGACTAAGCTTATTTTGTATGCAAAATTTAAGAAAATGCAACAAAAATCCTAAAAACCAAAAATGAAATGAAAAAGTGTTGGGATTGGAAATTTGTCACCCAAAATCGCCAATTGGTCGGATGACCTCTCCACACTTAAAAGTTTGCACCGTCCTCGATGCATTCAAAGATGAGCAAGGGGGTACGACGACTCTTCGGATTGCTACCTTCATCTGGTAGGTCAACCGGTGCTGCGTGTTCTTAGTCTTGCTTCCATTATTGCTTGTGGTACATCCATCATAAAAAACAAAAATATAACACCATAAGATGGGAAGATATAAAAGCAAGGAAGCATACATTTGTTGGAATGAGGTAAATCACTAGAATTGAGTGAGTGAATTAGTGTGACATGAATGACAAATAAGTGTGTGAATTCTAAATTGTGTGGTTTAGAACACACATTAGCATAAAAGTTATGTCACAAAAGAAGCATGCACTTCACTTATCCTAGTGTGCTTGAGATGCTTTAAGTGAGCTTGTAAGGTAAAACAAGCATTAAAGAGGCATGGGAGCATTCAAGCTAAAAACATATGGATGCATATGATCATGAAATACAATGCATTAGGATAAATGCGCAACATCCATCAAGAAATTACCTAATAGAGGAAAAAAGATTCCAATTACATGATGGCTAGCTACAACATGCAATTCAAAAGAGTTACAAGCTCGAAGGCAATTCTCATCACTTGGTATTCTTCAAAAGGTAAGCATGAAAAACTCAAAACCAAGTAGCAAAATATAACCTCAATCATAGAATCCAACAAATATTATAAACATAATGATGTTAAGGTAACATCCCTCTTTAATACTCAGCAGCAATTAATGGTAAACAAGATTAACAATCCAACACTTACGATGAAAAAGAGAGAATGGAATGAAAATTAAACTAACTACTAATTAACTAACTAAAATAAATGGTTATCAATGGTGTTTGGGAGTGTTGGATGAGGTGTAGAAGAAGGGAAGAAGAAAGGAGGGGGAAATAAATGGGAAGAGGAGAAGAAAAGAAATGTAGTGAAGGAAGGACATCCGCGCGTACGCACGCATGGCGCGCGCGCACGGATGGTGGTGTAATGGACGCGACGCGCACACGTACAGAGTGCGTCCGCATCGATGGGTTATTCCGAGAGTGGCGCGTACGCGCGTGTGGGTTTATGCCAAAGGTACAACGTTGGCGCAGGGTGGGCATAACCCTCTGGAAAATGTACCAGGAGGGCAGGTGGCACTATCGGTGCACGCGCGCACGGTGCGCTTGCGCGTCAATCCGCAAGTTGCCAAAAGGGCGCGTACGTGCCAGTTGTGCGTACGCACGAATTGGTTTGTGCCTTAGGCCCAACTTTCACACAGTGCAGGCCTAACTCTCGGGTTATTGTATGAAAGGTGGAACTTCTCAATCCACGCGTACGCGTGCATGGCGCGTCCGCGTAGGTTGGCGAAAATGCTTGATGTACGCGTACACGTGCGGTGCGCGTACGCGTGGATGGTGCTCTGTTTTTCAAAATTTTTCTATGTTTTTGCACCAATCCAAGCATTCCAAACCTCCAAACAGCTACCAAAACACCCTAAAACCTTATTTAACATATTATACTACCAAATATACTCAACCAACTAAACAAAACACGAGATTAAACTAATTCTACCAATATCTACAAAAGGAAAAGATGAAAAGATTTTACCATGGTGGGGTGTCTCCCACCTAGCACTTTTGTTTATTGTCCTTAAGTTGGACTTATGGGGAGCTCCTCTCAAGGTGGCTTGTGCTTGTATTCATCTTGGAACTCCCATCAATGCTTGGTTTTCCATTGTGCCCCAAGATTCCTTATTTGTTGCACCAAGTGTTGATGGAGTTCTTCACAAGCTTGGGGCTCCCAAAGTTGGTCCTCATCTTGTAATCCGGGATCCCACACTTTATTTTCACACCCGTCTTGAAGTTGATCATCATTATTAGTCCATCCGGGTGGTAGGGATGATGAATTCTCTATGAAGTGCCCAACAATCCTCTTAGGCCCATCTATTTGAGCACTATTCCCACCTTTGTATTCAACTCTTGAAGTATCAACCAAAAGGAGCCTTGATTTGCAACACCAACCACGAAACATCTTTCGCTTACACTTCATCCCACAAAGCATCCTAAGTTGACAATCCGTTTCAAGCAAACCATACTCAAGTGGGATAATAAAGCTAATAGAAATGAATTTTACCCACTCAAGTGAAGGAGTAGATGGCAACCTAGGCAAAGATGCTTCCAAAGATCTTGACAAAGCATAGTCAACCCCCGTTCTTCTATTTCTAGGGACTTCCACCTCCTCACAAGATCTCTTAATCTCAATCCTTTATTTAACAATTTTATCTAAACATTTTCCCTTACTCAAATCATAATAGGGAGGGTGAGAAAAATTTACCTCCACATTACTTTTTGTCTCATTGGGAGAAGGTTCTTCAAGTTCAAAGGATCTACCACCACTAGAATTTGATGCTTGCTCTTCATTGCCATCGGAACTCAATTCTTGTTCTATCCCATCCAAGTCTTCATATGGAATATGCCTTGGAGGTTGTGCACATTCCTCCTCAACATCAATTTCAATCTTCTTGGAAGGGTCTTCTTCAACTCTAGGTTTCCATCGAGGTTCCGTATCTCTTAAGTCTTCAACCATTTCTTCCTTTTCTTCGATAATCCTAGCTTCCTCCAATTGTTCCAACACAAAACAACTTCCCTCATTTCCCACCGGAGTTTCTAATCTCTCCTTCATGCTATGTTCTTCATTCGATTCTCCACACGGAGCCATGGGAGTTCCTTGAGTGTTCAAGCATTGGGAGGCTAATTGATTTGTTACCGCATCCAAGGCGGCCATGAAATTTGCATATCCCTTTTCATCTCTTCTTGCCCTTGGACAAGAACACCAAGGGTTTCATCTATTAGAGATTCGGGCGGGTGGAAGGATTCATTATTTTGGGGAAAGGGTTCATAATAGGAGGGTGGTTCTTCTTGGTGGAGTTGTGTTGGTTCAATGTTTTCCATTCTTTCCACTTGTTGCACAACACACTACATGGTTGCTTGAAATTGATCCAATGCTTCCTTGAGACGATCTCTCAACTCTTGTTCCTCTTGGATATCGTGAGTAGGATCATATGGCTCTTGGATTGAAGGACATGAACGTTCTTCCATGGGAGGTTGTGGTGGAAAGTATTGTTCATCTTGTGGTTGAAAATTTGTATACATTGGAGGTGGTTCATCTTGGTAATAATGTGGAGGGTTGGCTCTTGAAAATGTTGATGTTGGAATGGTAGTGGCTCTATATGTGGTTCATATGGCTCATATGGTTGTTGGTAGGATGGTTTAGGGTTTAGGGTCATATGAAGGTGGTTGGTAAGAAGGGGCTTGTGAGTATGGTTGAGAGTTATGTTAAGGGTATGGATCATAGGAATATGGTGGTGGTTCTTGAAAGTCACAAAGGGATTCACAATAGCCATTAGATTGGTATGCATCATAGAATGGCTCTTCTTTATAGTGCATTGGTGGGGGTTGTTGCCATGAGGATTGATCATATGCATATGGCCCCTCCCACCTTTGATTGTCCCATCCTTGATACACATTCTCATTGAAGTTCTCATCACCTACAACATAGTTGTAATCACACCCATAGCCAAAATGAGAGAATTCATGGTAGCAAGAGGAAACAAGAAACAAAAACTAACAAGAAATAATGAAACAAAATACTAAGACTAGCAAAAACTAACAAGCAATTCAGCTATTCACAATATTCACATATATACAATAACCAATAACATAACACCATTGCAATTCCCCGACAACGGCGCCATTTTTGATGATTGGATTTTTGATGGTATAGAATTTCACAAATGAATTCTCGTTGCAAGTATAGTTTCTAAACCAATCAATAATCCTTTCATACAAAAAGTTGTTTGTCACTAAAACAAACCCCTAAATTTATAAACCGAAGTATTGAACCTCGGGTCGTTCTCTCTAGGAATTGTAATGAAGTACCTTGTTATTGGTTATGAGTTATTTTGGGGTTTTTGAGATTTTAGACAAGAAATATAAATGGCAAAGAAAATAAACTAACAACTAACAAAGCTCTTGGCAAGGTATGAGAACTAGAAGTCCCATCCTAGTCATCCTCCTCAATTGTGACCACAAATTGTTCATTGCTACCACTTAGTTAACCTCTAACCATGGAGGAAAGTCAAGTGGATGAATCAATTTGATTTCTCAAGTCCTAATCAACTCCTAAAGGAAAGACTAGCTTTAGAGGCATTCAAATCAATTAGCAACTCCTAATTATCAATCAACAAAGGAATTAGACAACTCAAGAGTCACTAATTACTCTACCAAAGCCAAGAGGAGAAAAATCCATACTAAAGCTAAAAGAGGCATTTTATCAAACACATGAGAGGCATGAAAGGAAAGCATATGAAATCTACAACAAGAATAAAATCTAACAACAATTATTGCAATGAATTAACAACAATAATCAAAAGGAACACAATTATTATGAATTACCTCTAATTGAATTAAAAGAGAAGAGAAGGAACAAGAGTAGATCTACAACAAAATACAAGAACAACATAAAAGAAATTTCAACAAAAGAATAGAAGAATGATGAATGTAACAACAAGAAATTGAGAAGTACAAGAAGAAGAAAGCATGAATTAAAACCTAGATCTAAGAACTAAGCCTAATCCTAATCCTAATTCTAGAGAGAAGTGAGAGCTTCTCTCTCTAATACTAACTCTAACTAATCCTAATGAGTGTGAATGATTAAAAAATCTAAAAGTCCCAAAAGTCCCCTTTGCTCTTCAATCCTTGGTTTTAAATAGCATTTCTGGTGCCAAAGTTGGTTGGGATTGGGCCCCACAACCCTTGAGAATTCATTGGGTGCGAATTCATTAAAAAATCATATTCCAGCATCGATGCGTATGCGCACAGCACGCGTACGCGTCCATGGGGTAATTCACAAGGTGCGCGTAAGCGCCATGTGCGCGCACGCGTCCATGGGCGAGTTCAACTCTTTGGCTTTTCATGATTTCTCCACTTTGCATGCTTTCCTCTTCACTCCTTTGATCCATTCCTAGCCTTTTCAATCTGAAATCACTAACAAACATATCAAGGCATCTAGTGGAATCAAAGGGAGATTAAAATCATCAAGTTAAAGGCCTAAAAAGCATATTTTCACACTTAAGCACAAATTAAGGGAGAATCACAAAACCATGCTAATTCATTGAATAAATGTGGGTAAAAGGTATTAAAATCTCCTAAAATCAATACAAGATAAACCCTACAAATAGGGTTTATCAATACCATAATGTAATGCCCTACCATACAGAGTCTTATGCTTAAGTCATAATTCAGATATGGCAAGGTATTACGACCTCTAAAATAAAAATTTAGTACGATTAGTATTGTGAAAAATGGTTATAACTAGGAGCCTTTTTATAAAAAGGGGTAAAACAAAAATTGTAACTTGAAAATGCAACACTTCGATCGATAACGCAACAAACAAGGATAAACCAACGCAAGATTATATATATACAAAAGAGTGTCAAAAAGGAAATATCAAAACTCAAAATTCGGTTGCGAAGATAACTAGTCCAAGCATAGCAACATATATATATACAAGTAAATAAATAAGGAAACCCCAAGGAAATCCAAAGGGACACAAGGATAGAGAACCTACTCTCCAAAATCTCCTATAAGAGGAGTCATCACAGTTTGTATTACTCAGTGGAGATAAAAGTATCTAAGAGAAAATATAAAATCAAAACAGAGTCCCGAGAATAAAGGATTTTCGCTAATCCAGAAGTCTCCAGCATGCTTCAGCAAGAAGCCTCACGTCCTGCATCTGAAAATCATAAAATCCGCATGGGTGAGAACCAGAGGTTCCCAGCATGGTAACAACTTCCACATATATAATATATAATAACAGAGGAAAGCCGATGGCAATCCTAGAACTTCCTCCAGATAAAATCAAAGCTTATAAACAAGTGGTTTAAGATATATCATAATGATTTAAGACACAAGTGGTGAGATCGGAGGCTTAGAAGTGTGAAATTTGGCTTTTAAAACTCAAAAATCAACTTTGGGATAAAAACAGGGCCACGCGTACGCTTACTCCACGCGCCGCGTGGATGGCCACAAAGTTCATCGATGCGCAAGCATCATACACGTGAACGCGCAGATTGAAAAACACCCAAACGACGCGTACGCGTCAGTCACACGTACGCGCGGGTACATTTGTGCCCCAGGCACAAAACTGGCACAACTCTGGCATAACTCTCAGGAAAGAGGCTGGGCATTTGGTGTAGCGCATCGACGCGTCCGCGCACACCACGCGCATGCGTGGATGGTGCCTTCTTGAAGAACAACGCGCACGCGCCAAGTGCGCCTACGTGTGGGGGTCATTCTGCTAAAAATTTTCTAAGTTAAAAGCTGCAGAATTCACAGATTCAACCCCCAATCTTCTGATGGACATAACTTTCTCATTTTAAATCGTTTTTCGCCCGTTCTTCGAATGGCATGGACATCCAGGATCCAATTTCATTTTTAAACAAGTTTGGTACAAAACGAGGATCTGTAGTCCAAGTTATGTCCCATCAAAGTATGCATAAAAACCATGTTTTCATACAAAACCATAAGGTGCCATTTTCAAAACAAGCCATTTTCAACTCTTTTCAAAATCAACCAAAACATGCCATTTTCAACCCTTTTTGAAATCAATCAAAATGTACCAAAATTAATGTCAAGCCTCCTCAACTCACACATCAACACTTCACCACAATTCACAAAACATCATCCCACCATTTTAACACTTCTCAATCAAATGGCTACGAGACAAACATAAACATGTCATACATCCTATCTCATCCCAATTTCCAATAATACTATTTCCAATCAACCATCATTGTACATAATCAATATCATACTCACCATCAACATGGTTTCACCCACAATTCAACCTTAATCAATTATCAAGCATATATCACAACATACATATTTCTCATACATCATACCATCAAGGCATCAATAATAATCATCACATATATGACCACATCATATATCTCAACCATTCAACAACATCAACAATTTAATGCCTATCTTAGGGCCTCTAGCCTAAGTATTTCCTACCACATTACATATTAGATACGAGAAACCGAGATCATACCTTAGCCGATTTCCCAAGCTCAACCGGAGCACTTCCAAACCACTTGTCCACAAGCCCTCTAGGTCTCAACACCTCCAAGAACAAATTTTTACCACCAAAAATCCCTTTTCAAACTTTCCAAGGTCTCAATCAAGCCCCAATATTCACATATACACAACCTAAGCCACAATCATCATACCCGTACACAACATCTCAATACCCAAACATCATAGAACAACAAACTACACTAGGGTTGAGAATCTTACCACACCCAAGGTCCAAAAAGACAAGATTAACCTTCTCCTTCAAGAGAGTTGGGTCCTATAACATCAAAGAGCCCAAAATCTCAATATTTTTGCTCATGAAACTCGAAAATAAGGCTGGAAATTCGAAGAGCAAAATGTGGCTTACCTCAAGATGGATTGTATGCGTTTTGTAGAGCTCTCTGCAGTGAACACGTGGCCGTAAACGGTGCGGCAATCGGAGCTCTAGATCAAAAGTTATGGTGGTTTGAAGATCAACCAAGGGAGAGAACTTGAAAGTGTGTTCTTCCCTTCCCTCACTCCATTTCAGCGTGTTTGAGTGTGTTGTGAGGAGAGAGAGTGCTGAAATGAGTGTTTTAGGGTTTAGTTATGTTGGGCCAAGGGCCCACTTTGGGTCCAGTTAGCCCAGTTTGGCCCGTTCGGTCCAATCTTGGTCCGATTTCGATAAAATTGATACCGAAATTCTTGTCTCAATCTCCTCTATCACACTGGACTTTATTTTATTTTTCTTATTTAAATAAAAAATATTTACTAATATAATTTAAAAATTCAAAAATAAATAATTTAGTTTTTTAAATCTTTTAATTTTTTAAAAATATTTTTTGTATTTTATTCACCCCGGATAATGCTACACCGGAACAGTTAAGCTTTTTTTTGCTTCACTTGGTCACAAACTAAGAATAAATTAATTTAAAAAATTTAAAATTTTTCAATTTTTTTATTTTTGAAATTTTATGAATATTTTATTTTTCTACTATACGAAAAAAATTATTTTTTTAGTTTAAAAATTAAAAAAATACGAAATATACAGATCTTTTGTATACTAAATATTGCTTCACTATGTTTTATTTTTCTAATTTAAATAAAAAAATTTAATCTTATAATTTAAGATTTTAAAAATAAAAAATTTAGTTTTTTAAAATTTTAAATTTTTCTAAAAATATTTTTTATTTTTTATTCACAGGATAATGCTACACCCACCGGAAAATGCTACACCCAGACAGTTGACTTTTTTTGTTGTACTTGTTCACAAATTAAGGATAAATTAATTTAAAAAATATAAAATTTTAATTTTTTTATTTTTTGGATATTTTTGGAAGTTTTTTAATTTTTTACCATTAAAGAAAAATATTTTTTTGTTTAAAAATTAAAAAATAATAAATTTACAGATCTGTTGTTTACTATATATTGATGAACTTTATTTTATTTTTCTTATTTAAATAAAAAACATTTAATAATATAATTTAAAAAATTTAAAAATAAAAAATCTAGTTTTTTAAAATTTTTTATTTTTTGAAAAATATTTTTTATTTTTTTATTCAGCAGATAATGCTACACCCAGATAGTTGACCTTTTTTGCTGCACTTTTTCAAAAATTAAGAATAAATTAATTTAAAAATATAAAATTTTAATTTTTTTATTTTTTGGATATTTTTGGAATTATTAATTTTATACAATTAGAAAGAAATATTTTTTAATTTAAAATTGAAAAAAATAAATTTACAGATCTGTTGTTCACTATATATTGCTGGACTTTGTTTTATTTTTCTTATTTAAATAAAAAAGATTTAACAATATAATTTAAAAATTGAAAAATAAAAAATTTATTTTTTTAAAATTTTTAAATTTTTTAAAAATATTTTTTATTTTTTTATTCAACGGATAATGCTACACCTATACAATTCACTTTTTTTGCTGCACTTGTTCACAAATTAAGGATAAATTAACTTAAAAAATTCAAAATTTTAATTTTTTTTATTTTTCAGATATTTTTGGAATTTTTTAATTTTTTACAATTAGAAAAAAATATTTTTTTTAGTTTAAATATTAAAAAAAATAAATTTACAGATCTGTTGTTTACTAGATATTACTGGACTTTATTTTTTTTATTATTTAAATAAAAACATTTAATAATATAATTTAAAAATTCAAAAATAAAAAATTTAGTTTTTTAAAATTTTTAATTTTTTTAAAAATATTTTT
>NW_026265110.1:0-821 GCF_000817695.3 Arachis duranensis | reverse complement strand
TAAATTAATTTTAAAAATTTAAAATTTTAATTTTTTATTTTTTGGATATTTTTGGAATTTTTAATTTTTTACAATTAGAAAGAAATATTTTTTAATTAAAATATTGAAAAAAAATAAATTTACAGATCTGTTGTTCACTTTATATTGTTGGACTTTGTTTTATTTTTTCTTTTAAATAAAAAACATTTAACAATATAATTTAAAAATTAAAAAATTAAAAATTTAATTTTTTAAAATTTTTTATTTTTTAAAAATATTTTTTGTTTTTTTATTCAACGGATAATGCTACACGCAGACAATTGACTTTTTTTGCTACACTTGTTCACAAATTAAGAATAAATTAATTTAAAAATTTAAAAAATTTTAATTTTTTTATTTTTTGGATATTTTTGTAATTTTTAATTTTTTGCAATTATAAAAAAATATTTTTTTAGTTTAAAAACTAAAAAGATAAATTTACAGATCTATTGTTTACAAGATATTGCTGGACTTTATTTTACTTTTCTTATTTAAAGAAAAAAACATTTAATAATATAATTTAAAAATTCAAAAATAAAAAATATTTTAAAAATATTTTTTATTTTTTTATTCAACAGATAATGCTACACCTAGAGAGTTGACTTTTTTTGCTGCACTTGTTCACAAATTAAGAATAAATTAATTTAAAAATTTAAAAAATTTTAATTTTTTTATTTTTTGGATATTTTTGAAATTTTTAATTTTTTGCAATTATAAAAAAGTATTTTTTAGGGTTTAAAAATTAAAAAAATAATAAATTTACAGATATGTTGTTTACTAGATATTGCTGGACTTTATTTTAC
>NW_026265109.1:50629-52855 GCF_000817695.3 Arachis duranensis | reverse complement strand
GTTGAAGGCTGAGGTACAAACATTTACACAAATGGAGGCTGAACCCATTTATGAGGCATGGGAGAGGTACAAGGCTCTAGTTAGAAAATGCCCCCCTGCCATGTTTAATGAATGGGAGAAGCTGCAAAACTTCTATGAAGGCTTAACATTGAAATCCCAGGAAGCTTTGGATCATTCAGCTGGAGGTTCCTTGCAACTCATGAAAACTGCAGAGGAGGCTCAAGAACTCATTGATATGGTGGCTAACAACCAATATTTCTTTGCTCATCAAAGAAGCTGCCAACCATCACAAAAAAGAGGAGTAATGGAGCTAGAAGGAGTGGATTCAATCCTGGAACTGCTAAAGAATCCCAGAATCTTGTAGATGTGGTGGCCAACAACCAATACTTCTTTGCTCATCAAAGAACCCGACAACCATCACAGAGGAAGGGAGTACTAGAACTAGAAGGAGTGGACTCCATTTTGGCTCAAAACAAGATGATACAACAACAAATTCAACAACAATTTGAGTAAATGGCCAAAAGGATTGACAGCCTCCAAGTTGCAGCAGTCAACACTAGTCAACCATCAGCCACATGGGGACAAAATGAAGAAGTTCAAGAAGAGCAACAGCAAGAACAAGTCCAGTACATGCATTCCAATCCAAATGAAGTCTATGGTGATACATACAACCCTTCATGGAAGAATCACCCCAACCTGAGATGGGGAGACACTCACAATCAAAACCAACAACCATGGCAGAGAAACTCAAGCCAAAACAACCCAAGACACAATCAAAATTTCAACCAGCAGCAAACAAACCAAAATACTTATAGAAAACCTCAAAACAACTACCCCAATCTCAACCAGTACCAACCCACTAACCAACCTACCAACCAAAATGCTTATCATCCACCACCCACAGCTCATAACCCACCACAAGCACCACCTGAACCTCAAAGACTCACCAACTTGGAGACCTTGGTAGAAAAAATGATGAAACACCAGGAAATAACAAACAAAAACCATGAAGCATCACTAAAAAGCCTAGAGAGGCAGATTGGGCAACTCTCCAAGCAAATTTCTGTTGAGAGACCTTCAAGCTCACTGCCCAGTGACACGATCCCAAATCCCAAGGAGGAATGCAAGGCAATACAATTAAGGAGTGGGAGAACATTGATGAGCAACAGTGACACTACAAAGAAGCAAGCAGAGAGCATCAAAGAACCAACAGAGGACAAAAAGCAAATGAAGGCAGATGAAGCACTGGATCAAGAGGTGATGACAAACAAAAGCACTGAAAAACTAGGGCAACCACCAAAGTCAACAGCAAATAGGAAAGAGCATCACACATCCACTGCCATATCCTCAGAGATTCAACAAAGAGGTTAAGGACCATCATTTCCACAAGTTCCTTGAGACCTTCAAGAAGCTGGAAATCAATATCCCCTTGGCTGAAGCACTTGAGCAAATGCCTCTGTATGCCAAATTTTTAAAGGAGCTTATCAATAAGAAAAGAAGTTGGGATGAGAAGGAAATCGTATTACTCACTGAGGAATGCAGAGTCTTGATTCAAAAAGGGCTTCCTCCCAAGCTTGAGGACCCAAGGAGCTTCTTGTTGCCTTGCACCATTGGGGGAGTGACCATCACTAAAGCAATGTGCGATCTCGGAGCAAGTATTAATTTGATACCATCCTCCCTGGTGAAAAAGCTGCATATAGAGGAAGTCAAACCAGTACAAATGTCTCTGGAGCTGGTAGATAAGTCAATGGTATACCCCAGGGGTGTAATTGAAAATCTTTTGGTCAAGGTGGACAGTTTTATATACCCTACTGATTTTGTGGTTCTGGATTCAAACGAGGATGATGGTGACTCTGTTATATTGGGAAGGCCATTCTTGGCCACTGCTAGAGCTATCATAGACATAGAGGAAGGGAAATTAACCCTCAGGATGCATGATCAGAGTGTCACTCTGAAGGTATTACCAGAGGCACAATTTAGCAAGGAGAAGAAAGACTATATGAAAATTGACAAGGGAGAATCACAGTTGAAGGAAAAAAATGACAAGGAGAATCACAGCAACATCCCAAAGATAAGAGTTGTACAGATTGATGAAGGAGCCCAAGAGGACATTGGAGTATTAGCCACTGAGAAGAAAAGTCCCCAAGTGAAACCCAAGGCCAGAAAAGAAAGATCAACAAAAGGAAAGATGAAAGGCAGAAACAAGACAAAAAGGGGTTGGAAGAA
>NW_026265109.1:48353-49697 GCF_000817695.3 Arachis duranensis | reverse complement strand
ATTTACTATGCTTTTCTTTTATGCCTTCCAAGTGTTTGATGAAATGCTTGTTTGGATTTTAGAATAGATTTTTGTCCCTCTTGGCCTAGGTAGAGTAATTAGTAACTCTTGCGTTCTCTAATTCCCTTGTTGATTGATAATTAAGAGTTGCTAATTGATTTGAATGGCTCTAAAGCTCGTCTTTCCTTTAGGATTTGATTAGGACTTGAGGAATCAAATTGATTTATCCACTTGACTTTCCCTTATTTGGCAAGGGTTAACTAAGTGGGAGCAATGAATAATTCTCATCACAATTGAGTAAGATAACTAGGATAGGACTTCTAATTCTCATATCTTGCCAAGAGCTTTTTATAGTTGTTAGTTTACTTTCATTGCCATTTACTTTCATGCCCTTTATCAAAAACCCCAAAATAACTCACAACCAATAACAAGACACTTTATTGTGATTCCTAGGGAGGACGACCCGAGGTTTCAATACTTCGGTTTATAAATTTAGGGGTTTGTACTAGTGACAAACAACTTTTTGTACGAAAGGATTATTGTTTGGTTTAGAAACTATACTTTGCAACGAGATTTTATTTGAGAAATTCTAAACCGTCAAAAATCCAATCGTCAAAATGGCGCCGTTGCCGGGGACTTGCAATGGTGTTGTGTTATTGGTTATTGTACATATGTGAATAGTGTAAATATCTTGCTTTTTATTTCATTTGCTAGTGTAGAATTTTATTTTCCCTTTCCACCATGAATTCTCACTTTGGCTATGAGTTTGGTTCCAATTGTGTTGTAGGTAATGAGAGCTTCAATGAGAATGTGTATCAAGGATGGAACAATCAAAGGTGGGAGGAATCATATGCATATGATCAATCTTCATGGCAACAACCCCCACCAATGCACTATGAAGAAGAGCCATCCTATGATGCATACCAACCCAATGGCTATGGTGAACCACCTTGTGATTTTCAAGAACCACCGCCATATGCCTATGAACCATATCCTCAACATGAGCCGCAACCATTCTCACAAGCTCCTCCATACCAAGCACCTTCCTATGATCCATATCCATCATATGACCGATCATCCACACCATATTTTTATGACCATTATGAGCGCGAACCTTTAGAACCACCACAAGCATATCGAGATTACCACAAAGAACCACCTCAATACACACCATCTCCACAACCTTACCAAGAAGAACCACCTTCCTATTATGAACCCTCTCTCCAAAATGATGATCCTTCTTACCCACCACAAGCATTAATAAACGACTCTCTCACTTTGTTACTTCAAGGACAAGAAGCCATGAAGCGGGATACACTTGAGTTTGTGACCAACTTGACCAAA
>NW_026265109.1:42551-48184 GCF_000817695.3 Arachis duranensis | reverse complement strand
GGAGGAGCCTATGATCATTGAAGAAAAGGAAGAAGTGGTTGAAGATCTAGGGGATGTTGAAAGTCCATGGGAATGTAGCATTATAGAGCACTTTTCCAAGAAGTTTGAATTTGATGTTGAGGAGGGTGCGCAACCTCCAAGGCATACCATCATTGAAGACTTGGAAGAAGCTTATCAAGAGATGGATTCAATCATGGATGAATTCCTATCTACAATCGAATCCTCTCCCATTGGACATGAAGTTGGAGCTATAGGAGAGTGTGTACAACCCCCCACGGAAAACAAAAATGGTATGGTGTACATCGAAATTGAAGAATATGAAGAGGTTGATCAAGAGATGAATTCATTCATCGATGAATTCCTATCCAAAGTTGAGTCACCTCCCATTAAACAAAATGTCAACACCAAGCCATGTAACAAAAGGGAAACGGTTGAATTTGAAGAAGCTTGTGAAGAGGTGGAAACAACCAAAGATGAGCACAAAGAGGTAGATCTTGCATTGTCTAAGTGTGGGGAAGCCTTCCTTCCCAAGCTACCATCAAACACAACATTTAAGTGGGTAAAATCTCTATCTCTAAGCTTTAATTTCTCACTTGAATATGGTTTGATTGAATATGATGGTCAACTTAGAACTCTTTGTGGAATTAAAAGTAAGAATGAGTTGTGTAGTGGTTGGAAAGTAGGTGTTAAGTTCATTAAGGTCAAGGCCTCAAGGTATAGGGATGATGTTGGGAAAAGGATCACCTTGTATGGATCTAGAAGGAAGCATTGTTGGAGTAAAGAGAATTCCATGTGTCCACCACATTTATGTCAACTACCCATCCGACAAAATCATGGAACTCAACCAACGGATGGATGCGAAAATAAGATATGGGATCCCGGTTCGATATGTGAAGACCAAATATGGGGACTCGTATTTTGGGTAGAGATCTGCCCAGGCTCAATGACAATGGTTGGAAATTCTGTCAACCAATTGAGGAGCATGGATCCTTGGAGATTCAAGGATGAGTACAAACATAAGCCACCATGACAAAGAGCTTCTCAAATGTCCAACTTAAGGACTTAAACTAAAAGTGCTAGGTGGGAGACACCCCACCATGGTAAACTCTTTCCAATCTTTTACATTTACTTAATAAGTGATTTGAGTTACCATTGTAGGTAGATGTTTCATACAAATTTGTTTGTACAATTTAATTGTTAGCTTAGTCATATACATGTTGTGTTTAGTAGTAGATGAATAATATCAAAATTGCATTTTTGTGAATTGTATGAGGGTTGAGTGAATAAGAGTTGTGAACACTGAGGGGAGCACCTAGCAATTTGTTTCTGATAAAAACAAAAAGAGAAGAGGGAGGAAGACGCGAGCGCACCATGTACGCGCACGCGTCCTCCTGTGGATGCACCACGAGCCAACACTCCCGAGAGTTGGGCCCACCTTGGGCAGATATCATGCCTTCAGCCCAGCTTGACCCACGCGGACGCGCACATCGTGCGTGCGCGCCGTTTCTAATAACATGGACGTTCACGCGGACGCGCACCAGCCGCGTCCGCGCCGATTCGCTGCTGCAGGTTTTTGAGCCAAACTCCAGAGAGTTGAGCCGGCTCTGGGCTAGCATTAGGCCCCAGGCTCAACTCAATCTGCGCGAGCGCGCACATCGCGCCAGCGCGCCATCTCATACCTTAGCAATGTACGCGGACGCGCGCTTGCCGCGCGTGCGTCCGTGAGTGCTGCCGCCAATCTAGGTAAAGGACCCGAGACTTGGGCGTGCCTCGAGCCCACTCTAAGCCTCAGGCCCAATCTAACGTACGCGTGCGCGCACTGTACGCGCACGCACCCATACCTATCCTGCCACCCACGCTAGAGCGCACTACCCGCTCACGCGTGGACCTCCATTCTTCTCACTAAGGCGTGGACGCGTACGTGCCGCGTGCGCGCCGATCTGATTGCGCGACTTCCAGGCCATTCTCCAGAGAGTTAGGCCTGGGTTGGGCCAACTCTATGCCTCTAGCCCAACCTTAGGCATGCGTGCGCACGCTGTACGCGCACGCGTCCCTTCCAAATGTGCTCATCCACGCTCGTGCGCGCTGCACGCGCACGCGTAGATCACAAGTTTCATCAAGGGACGCGGACGCCCTTCTTTCTCCCATTCCCTCACTCCCTTCCTCCTCTCAGCCACTCAGTCTCATCCCTCTCTTCCTCTGTCTCACCGCCGAACACCCACCACCATCAACCCGTCACCACCGCCGCACTCTCACTACTGCCGGCGGCTCGCTCCATCTCTACCCTTCATTCCCATTCTTCTATCACTATCCTATTTCATCATCACCATCTCACCCTCACTCGGGCTCTCACTCTTCCGGCCGACCACCGCGCCGACAGTCCCACCGCCACCGCCCACACCGGCGCAGCTCTGATTCTGTGACCATACCCCCCCATTCTCCCTTCCGTTACTGCTTCCTCTGCTCCCAGGTTCCACTCAATTTTTTTTCTGTTTTTCTGTCAGTTTTCATTTCTGTTAGTTAGTTTAAATGTATGTTAGTTAGTTATCTTCAAATTTTGCATGGTAGGTTAGTTAGAAATAATTGCGGTTAGGTAGCTAGGGCTGGATAGAGGATTCTAGGCCTGATAAGTGCTCCGTTCGTGCTTATATTGCTGTGTGCTTATTTGGATGCTGTTTGTTGATTTTGGACTGATTTTGTGCATCTCATGTTGCCTGAATGATATACCACTGTTGAGATTTTTGATACTTTATCTATTTGATGTTGTTTTCTATGCTTCTTGTGATCATTCGCTATCCGGGAACATCCAATTTTAAGCCGGAATGCTGCCCGATTTTCATGGAAATTCGTTACATTTTTATCTTAATTCAATTTTGGGCAACTTTCTATCCCCTTGTGACTTCCCGGATTTGCATACTCATGGTGACCATGAACCACAACCTTTCTTTTCACTGTGCATAAATATCATCATATTGCTAATCCATTTTCTTTAACCTACTAATTTCTTTGACTATCTAACTTCCGCTCACTTTAACCTCTTTAACAATTTTTTTCAAAATTATGATGATATTCTTGCATATTGAATATGGGTTGTTACTTTCAATGCAACTTCCTTTCTTGGTTTCTTTGTTCACTTTTGCATATTCATTGCAACATCATGGTTGTTTCTTTTTGTCATTTGTCTCCTGAACATGCTTTATTTGTTAAATGCTAAATGCCTTATATATCCTATCCTATTTTTTAGGATGTCTGACAAAGGCAAAGCCATAGCCACTACCTCCAAAAAGAGGAAACACTCTACCCCCTCCATTCCTTCCACCTATAAGAATTATGCCAAGAACCCCTTAAATGATGTGGACAAGGAAAACCAGCTATTGCCTTCCACCAATCCGGACAAATTCCCTAATCTCTACTGTGAACTCCGGTTTTCTAAATATCGGACTACAAAGCTTAACATTGAGAAGAAGCTACTTCTCCCGATGGATGTGAGACGTTCTATTTCCGGTCGGATCATTGATTTGGGTATTGACTTTGTCGACCGGGATTTGGAGGATATCAATGTTTCTTGGGTGAAGGAATTCTACTGTAATTTCTTCCGTCCCACATTGGATTCGGTTCAGGTGAGGGGTATATGGATGCGAATAATACTAAGCCGAAAGGGATGCTATTTACTCATCTGACTCGTGAGGCCAAGACTTGGCAGATGATATTCGCTTGCTATGTCCTGCCTACCACCCACTTCTCAGAGATCCCTATGGAGATGCTCCTACTTATTGGGTGTGTTATGGAGGGGAAGGAGGTCTCCTTCCCTAGACTTATCCGACAGTGTATGTGGCAGGCGCATATTCGTGGCCTACTTCCATTTCCTACATTGGTCACGAGTATGGCGGCCCTAGCTGAGGTCCCTTGGTTAGATGATGATGTGCGACCCCCGCCCCCTGATGCTGATGACAGGGAGGTTACCATTCCCTGGGGTGGTTGGGTGCACGAGAGGCCACTTGCTAGACGCCGGTCTCGGGCCAGAGCTGTTGTGGGGACACCTTCACCTTCAGCCCCTACAGCTGCCCCATCATCTTCTGCAGCTGCAGCTCCTTCATCATCCATTGATCCGCCAGCAGCACCTGAGCCTACATATCTCCTAGTCCAGCGTCTTTTCCGGTTCCTAGAGCGTGAGAAGCGCCATATCAGACGCCGTTTGGATCGGATAGACCAGATGTTTGTGGCCCAGGGCCTTGAGCTACCCCCTCTTCCCGACTCTCCGGCCTCCGATGAGCAGGATCAGCAGGAGGAGGTTGCAGAGGCGCCGATTCAGCAGCATTCCCCTGCCACTACAGAGCCACTAGAGATTCATGAGGAGCTGGTTCCACAGTCAGAGCCTGAGCCTATCGTTGTACCTCCCACTGATCCTCCGGTTTAGCATCGAGGACGATGCTTGATTTTAAGTGTGGGGAGGGCACCGGTAGCATTATTTGGGAACCGGTGAACTTTTCGGCCTAGTTATCTTATTTCGCACATTTTGTATATATTTTGATGCACTTTTAGTTTGCTTTGGATACTCTTATTGCTTATTTTGGATTTTAGTTACTTTGATGCTTTTGGATACTTTTAGATTTCGTACTTTTAGTTGGATTTTCTTTATATATTTTTGCTTATCTTTACTTTTAGTTGTAGTTGTGATTAGAAATCATATTTTGGATTGCAAATATTTAGTCACCCTTTTTGCATAAAAAAATCAATTTTAAGTGAAAAAGGAAAGGGTGAACTAAGAAATTTTTTTTGGATTTTTCAATCACAACAATGCTTAGTCAAATATTGAAAGTTTCCAAGGAGTCTAAATATAGGGCATTAACCCAATTGATTGAAAGGAAAATTTTTGGTAGAACTTGCTTGAATTTCATACTTTGTGAAGCATGTATTGAACTAAGAACACAAGCTTGTGAGACTTGAGCCTATTGATGTGGTTACATTTTATAACCATTTACTTTCCATTCTTGTGTGAAATTGTTCTCTTTCTATGATTGTAATCCTTGATTTGCTTGATTCTATATGTCCATTTATCTCTTGTATTTATGCATTTATATGATTGAGGCCATTATTTCATTAGCCACTTACCCAAATAGCCAACCTTTTATTCTCCACTGTTAGCCAATTTTGAGCCTATGTTTAACCAACTTATTCTCAATTTAGCACATTACAAGCCTAAGGCGGAAAACCAATGAAAAGTCCTTGTTTGGATCTTTGATTAGCCTAGGCTAGTGAGAGTGCTTATTATTCAAAGTTGGTGAGGTTTGGGAACATTGGAGGGGATAAAAGGGGTAGTACACTTTCATGTTTAGGAATTGGGTACATACTCATGTATTGATTAAATGAATAAACCTTATGCATTGATGCTTTTGTATATAGTTGACAAAAAAGAAAAAAAAAAGAGAAATAAAAGTGAAAATGAGAAAAACAAAAAAAAAAGAAAGAAAAAGAAGAAAAAGAAAAAAAATAATAAAAAGGGGACAAATTGCCCCAAAGCGAAGTCAATAAAAAGAAATCAATGCATAGGTGTTATGAATCAAATAAGGATGCATGGATATGTAAGAAAAAGTGAAGAATGGGTAGTTAGAATAGTTTGAACTTGTATAGGC
>NW_026265109.1:41131-42306 GCF_000817695.3 Arachis duranensis | reverse complement strand
TGAGTGAATAGAGCGGATACACATCCGGTGAGGGTTCAAAAGTTCAATTACATGTGTTCACCCATATTATCTATATTCTTGAAAGTTTAAATTCTTGTTGATAATTCAATACAATTGTGGTTGGAATTAATTCCTATTGCCTAGCCCTTGTGCTTACACATACTCTCTTGTGTACTGAATTTAGAGTATTTTGATAACCTTTTGTCACATTTAGCCTATGAATTAGCATGGTTTTGTTATCTCTCCCGTATTTGTGCCTAAGTGTAAAAACATGCTTTTCGATCCTTATTTTGATGAATTCTAATTTCTCTTTGATTCCATAAGATGCCTTGATGTGTTTGCTAGTAATCTCAGGATGTAATAGGCTAGAAATGGATCAAAGGAAGCAAGGAAGGAAGCATACAAGTGGAGAGAAGCACAAAAAGCCAAAGAACTAATCCAGGTCATGCACGCGCACGCGCACAAGGCGCTCGTGCGCACATTGCGAAATAGGCCAAGAACGCGCACGCGTACCGTGCGCGCACGCGCCGATGAGGGCACATGACTTCATTTATGTAACATGTGCCTGGCGATTTTGGAGAGGTTTCAGCAACCAACTTTGGCGCCAAAATGCACATAAAAGCCAAGGATTGAAGGGGATTGACAACACATGTTCATACATACATACACACTCACTAGTTTTTAGTTTTAGTTTAGTTTTCTAGAGAGAGAAGCTCTCACTTCTCTCTAGAATTAGGATTAGGATTAGGATTAGGTTAATCTCTCTTTTTAGATCTAGATTTAATTCATGCTTTGATTCAATTTTCCTCCATCAATTCTCAATCTTCTCATCTCTCTCTCTTTCTAGTTATGTGTTTCTATAATTGTAGTTCTTCATTTTGTTTTAAATAGATTGTTGTTCTTTATTTTCATTTCAATAATGCAATTGAGGTAATTCATGATAATTGTGATTTCCTTGATTGTTGTTGTTAATTCTTTGCAATAATTGTTGTTAGATTCCATTCTTGTTGTCAATTTACTTTGCTTTTCTTTTGTACCTTCCAAGTGTTTGATGAAATGCTTGGTTGGGTTTTAGTGTAGGTATTGTTCCTCTTGGCTTTGGTTGAGTAATTAGTGACTCTTGAGTTATTTAATTCCTTTATTGATTGATAATTAGAAGTTGCTAATTAATTTGA
>NW_026265109.1:36071-36574 GCF_000817695.3 Arachis duranensis | reverse complement strand
ATCACTGGTTTGTGCATTTCTCATGTTATGCTTGTATGTCAGGTACAAGAAGAAACACACTAAATTTTCATGAACAAGATGAAAGAACTCTCAGGAGGTTAAGAAGAGCTGAAAGAGGGAAAAATATTGTTGGAGAAGAGGAATCAGACGAAGAATTTCAAGAGATGGAGCAGACAACAACAATGACAACCCACCCAGAGGAGAGTTTTGGCCTCCTATACCTTTGCAAATCTGAGACATTGTGGAAGCAGCATCTTGGCTCCAAATGTCAATTCAAACAATTTTGAACTTAAGCCACAACTCATCACTTTAGTTCAGAACAATTGCTCTTTTGGTGGAGGATCACTTGAAGACCCGCACCAACACTTATCCACCTTCTTGAGGATATGCAACATTGTCAAAACTAATGGTGTGCCTCCTGACTGATGGGTTAATTTTGGTTGAGACAAGAATCTCTTCCAAAACAACACCAATCTAACCGGCAAGTGCACCGGGTCGCATCA
>NW_026265109.1:35382-35971 GCF_000817695.3 Arachis duranensis | reverse complement strand
GCATGATGAGCACCTAGCATTCCATGTTTTTAAAACCCTGCATAAACCCACTCAAGAAGAAGACTATACAGAGGATAAAGGTAGGGATCATAGCTTGAAAGAGGCATTCAATGAGTTAACTCCAAGACTTCCAAATCCATGCTTCAAAAAAGTAGAGATGGTGCAACAGACCAAAGAAATCAAGGAGGAACTAGATCCAAAACCCCCAGATGGGAGCCTCAACACTCCAGATAAAGAAACACCAAGGCATGAATTATCTCCTGAGAAAGAAGAAAAGAAGAAGAGGCCAAAAGGGTGGAGAAATAAGAAAATTCCCACTGAAGGCTTCTCACCAGGGGATAAAGTGATGTTAAACACCCAACCAATGAAGGTGTCTCCACAATCATCTGAGTGCTATACTGTGAACCGGATCCTTTCACTTGAACACCTAGAGATCATCAAAGAGGAGACTGGAAGGAAGTCCACAGTAAGAGGAGAAAAGCTGAGGCACTATGATTTTCACCCCCCATGATCAAAGAGTAAGATGTCAAGCTAGTGACAATAAAAGAGCGCTTGTTGGGAGGCAACCCAACCTGAGGTAGTTTTCTTT
>NW_026265109.1:29760-31557 GCF_000817695.3 Arachis duranensis | reverse complement strand
GATCATAAGCTTCTTCAGAAGCTACCTCTCTAGTACTGTTGGATGCATGTTGCAATCCATTCAGATTTTGAGAGATTATGTTGACCTGTTGAGTCAACATTTTGTTCTGAGCCAATATGGCATTCAGAGCATCAATTTCAATAACTCCTTTCTTCTGAGGGACCCCATTATTCACGGAATTCCTCTCAGAGGTATACATGAACTGGTTGTTAGCAACCATGTCAATGAGTTCTTGAGCCTCTCCAGGCGTTTTCTTCAGGTGAATAGATCCACCTGCAGAATGATCCAGTGACATTTTCGAAAATTCAGAGAGACCATAATAGAATATATCTAAAGGCTTGTAATGTGCTAAATTAAGAACAAGTGGGTTAATCGTAGGCTCAATAATATTGAGAACAAAGGAGATTAAAATAAGCTCAAAATTAGCTAACAATGGTTGATGAAAGGTAGGCTATTTGGGTAAGTGAGCTAAATGAAACAATGGCTTCAATCATTTAAATGCATGTATACAAGGAATAATGGACATATAGATTCAAACAAAGCAAAGATCACAATCATAGGAAGAGAATAATACACACAAGAAGGAAAAATAAGTGGTTATAAGATGTAACCACACCATTAGGCTCAAATCTCACTTGCTTGTGTTCTTAGCTCAAGAACCATGTTCCAAAATATAATTCTTCATGCAATTTCAACAAAAAAATTTCAAATTGGTAGGTTGCCCTAAAACGGTTTCTTGGGAAAGAAATCATCACCCTAACCAAGTAGTCCTAATAAGAATGAAGTGGTAAGAATATATACAAATTCTAACTAACATGCAACCTATCATGCCATGCAATAACTAACTAACATTGGTGTTGAAAAAGAAAATTGTTACCCATGGAGATCGGTCGACGACCTCCCCACACTTGAAGATTGCACCGTCCTCGGTGCATGCAAAGAAGAGCAAGGTGGAGGGTTGCTACAATTGATGAGCTCCTTCAAAAGGTTGTGCGGATGACTTGTTTGTTGCCCCATTTAAAAGCTTTTCCTTTCTTCTCTTTCTGGTGGCCAACCTAAAAGGAAATAAAAGGAAAGAAAATTAAGCCTATAACAAAGATATCAAAACAAGTAGAACGTAGGCCGGGACTAATGCCAAATAAGAGTATGATTTCCAACTACATGGTAGCTAAGCATGTGAGTGAGAAAACAATGTAAGCTAAGGCATATCATTAAGCTCGATGCAAGAGTAAAGTTAAAGAATGAAGAGGATATTGAGCATCAAGATCAAATAAGAATTGACACAAACAAGATTAGTGATACGCAAGAAAGCATTTAATTCCATCCTAACTCAATGATGAAGCGGTACAAGAAAAAAACAAAGGGTAATGAATTAGGAGGGAATAAAGCACTAATCTTGTGTGTTGACAAATATTACAATTAATGTGACAAGTCATGAAGCACCAAAACAAATGCAAGAAATTCTCAACAATTGAGTGAGATAGTTCAACACTATTATTAAAATGAGAAATTTAGAAAATAAAATGAGAACAAATTATAGAAACAAAATTAAAATGCAAAGAATAAAAGGATGGAAATGTAATAGACAAAAGAAAATGGAAGAAGAGAAAAAAAAAGAAAAAAATTTTGACGATTGGATTTTTGACTGTTTAGAATTTCTCAAATAAATTCTCGTTGTAAAGTATAGTTTCTAAACCAAACAATAATCCTTTCGTACAAAAATTTGTTTGTCACAAGTACAAACCCCTAAAATCTATAAACCGAAGTATTTAAACCTCGGGTCGTTCTCCCTAGGAT
>NW_026265109.1:28642-29396 GCF_000817695.3 Arachis duranensis | reverse complement strand
GATTTTACCATGGTGGGGTGTCTCCCACCTAGCACTTTTGTTTATTGTCCTTAAGTTGGACTTATGGGGAGCTCCTCTCAAGGTGGCTTGTGCTTGTACTCATCTTGGAACTTCCACCAATGCTTGGTTTTTCATTGTGCCCCAAGATTCTTCATGGATTGAGCCAAGTTTTGATGGAGTTCTTCACAAGCTTGGGGCTCCCAAAGTTGATCCTCTTCTTGTGATCCGGGATCCCACACTTTGTTTTCACACCCGTCTTGAGGTTGATCATCATTATTAGTCCAACCGGGTGGTGAGTAAGGTGAATTCTCTATAAAGTGCCCAACAATCCTTTTAGACCCATCTATTTGAGCACTACTCCATCCTTTATATCTCATGTTTGATGCCTCAACCATAATGAGCCTTGATCTGCAACGCCCACCACAAAACCTTTTCCGCTTACGCTTCATCCCACAAACTTCCCTAAGTTGGCCATCCGTTTCAAGCAAACCATATTCAAGTGGGATAATAAAGCTAATAGAAATGAATTTCACCCACTCAAATGAAGGTGTAGATGGTAACCTAGGCAAAGATGCTTCCAAAGATCTTGACAAAACATAGCCAACCCTCGTTCTTCTATTTTTAGGGACTTCCGCCTCTTCACAAGATCTCTTAATCTCAATCCTTTGTTCAACAATTTTATCTAGACCTTTTCCTTTACTCAAATCATAATAGGGAGGGTGAGAGAAATTTACCTCCTCAACGCTTTCAAATC
>NW_026265109.1:27847-28531 GCF_000817695.3 Arachis duranensis | reverse complement strand
CTCTATCCCATCCAAGTCTTCATATGGAATATGCCTTGGAAGGTGTGCACTTTCCTCCCTAGCATCAATTTCAATCATCTTGGAGGGGTTTTCTTCAACTCTATAGTCCCATGGAGGCTCCGCATCTCCTAAGTCTTCTACCGCTTCTTCCTTTTCTTCAACAATTAAAGCTTCCTCCAATTGTTCCAATACAAAGCAACTTCCCTCATTTCCCACCGGAGTTTTCAATCTCTCCTTCATGCTATGTTCTTCTTGAGCCATGGGAGTTACTTGAGTGTTCAAGCCTTGGGAGGCTAATTGATTTGTTACCGCATCCAAGGCGGCCATGAAATTTTGCACATCCCTTTTCATCTCTTCTTGCCCTTGAACAAGAACAAAATGTGTTTCCTATTCTCCAACAAAAAGGAAACACGGAGAAAAGCGTAGCCTATTCTAAGAATAGGCTATGCTTTTTAAATGTAGCCTAAAAAAAGTGTGGCTGAATGAGTGTTTTTCTTGTAGTGGGTGGTTAAACATTCTCCACTTTTTCCACTTGTTGCACAACGTGCTCCATGGTTGCTTGAAATTGATCCAATGCTTCCTTGAGATGATCCCTTGACTCTTGTTCCTCTTGGATGTCATGAGTAGGATTATAGGGCTCTTGGATTAAAGGACATAAGTATTCTTCCATGGGAGGTTGTGGTC
>NW_026265109.1:13544-27661 GCF_000817695.3 Arachis duranensis | reverse complement strand
TTGGTGAAAAGAGGCTTGTGAGTATGGTTGAGAGTTATGTTGAGGGTATGGATCATAGGCATATGGTGGTGGTTCTTGAAAGTCACAAGTAGATTCACCATAGCCATTGGATTGATATGCATCATAGAATGGCTCTTCTTCATAATGCATTGGTGGGGGTTGTTGCCATGAGGATTGATCATAAGCATATGGTTCCTCCCATCTTTGATTGTTCCATTCTTGATACACATCTTCATTATAGTCCTCATTTCCTACAACATAATTGTAACTACACTCATAGCCAAAGTGAGAATTCATAATGAAAAGAGAAAATAAAATTCAAAAGCTAATAGAAATCAAGAGAAACAAAATTCTACAACTAGCAAATAAAGCAAAAGGCAATATATTCACAATATTCACATATATACAATAACCAATAACACAACACCATTGCAATTCCCCGGCAACGGCGCCATTTTGACGGTTTAGAATTTCACTAATAAAATCTCGTTGTAAAGTATAGTCTCTAAACCAAGCAATAATCCTTTCGTACAAAAAGTTGTTTGTCACTAGTACAAACCCCTAAAATTTATAAACCGAAGTATTGGACCTCGGGTCGTTCTCCCTAGGACTACAATAAAGTGTCTTGTTATTGGTTGTGAGTTATTTTGGGGTTTTTGATAAGAGGCATGAAAGTAAATGGCAATGAAAGTAAACTAACAACTATAAAAAGCTCTTGACAAGATATGAGAACTAGAAGTCCTATCCTAGTTATCTTACTCAATTGTGATGAGAATTATTCATTGCTCCCACTTAGTCAACCTCTAACCATGGAGGAAAGTCAAGTGGATGAATCAATTTGATTCCTCAAGTCCTAATCAAATCCTAAAGGAAAGATTAGCTTTAGAGAATTCCAAATCAATTAGCAACTTCTAATTATCAATCAACAAAGGAATTAGATAACTCAAGAGTCACTAATTACTCTACCTAGGCCAAGAGGGACAAAAATCTATTCTAAAATCCAAACAAGCATTTCATCAAACACTTGGAAGGCATAAAGGAAAAGCATAGTAAATTGACAACAAGAATAGAATCTAACAACAATTATTGCAAAGAATTAACAACAACAATCAAGGAAATCACAATTATCATGAATTACCTCAAATTGCATTATTGAAATGAAACTAAAGAACAACAATCTATCCAAAACAAAATGAAGAACTACAATTATAGAAACACATAACTAGAAAGAGGAAGAGAAGATTGAGAATTGATAGAGGAAAATTGAATCAAAGCATGAATTGAATCTAGATCTAAGAAGAGAGAGATTAACCTAAACCTAATTCTAATCCTAATTCTAGAGAGAAATGAGAGCTTCTCTCTCTAGAAAACTAAACTAAAACTAATCCTAGTGTGTGTATGTATGTATGAACATGTGTTAGTGTGTCAATCCCCTTCAATCCTTGGCTTTTATGTGCATTTTGGCGCCAAAGTTGGTTGCTGAAACCTCTCCAAAATCGCCAGGCACGTGCTACATAAATGAAGTCATGTGCCATCATCGGCGCGTGCGCGCATGGTACGCGTACGCGTCCTTGGCCTGTTTCGCAATGTGCGCGCAAGCGCCTAGTGCGCGTACGCGTGCACGGCCTGGATCAGCTCTTTTTGGCCTTTAGTGCTTCTCTCCACTTGTATGCTTCCTTCCTTGCTTCCTTTGATCCATGTCTAGCCTATTTCATCCTGAGATTACTAACAAACACATCAAGGCATCTTATGGAATCAAAGAGAAATTAGAATTCATCAAGATAAGGCTCAAAAAAGCATGTTTTTACACTTAAGCACGAATATGGGAGAGATAACAAAACCATGCTAATTCATAGGCTAAATGTGACAAAAGGTTATCAAAATACTCTAAATTCAATACAAAACAAACCGTCAAATTGGGGTTTGTCAAAAATCCCCGGCAACGGCGCCATTTTGACGATTGGATTTTTCACGGTTTAGAATTTCACAAATGAATTCTCGTTGCAAGTATAGTTTCTAAACCAATCAAAAATCCTTTCATACAAAAGATTGTTTGTCACAAGTAACAAACCCCTAATTTTATAAACCGAAGTATTCAAACCTCGGGTCGTTCTCCCTAGGAATTACAATAAAGTGCCTTATTATTGGTTATGAGTTATTTTGGGGTTTTTGAGATTATAGACAAGAATCATAAATGGCAAAGGAAATAAACTAACAACTAACAAAGCTCTTGGCAAGATATGAGAACTAGAAGTCCTATCCTAGTTATCCTTCTCAATTGTGATGAGAATTGTTCATTGCTACCACTTAGTTAACCTTTGCTAAATAAAGGAAAGTCAAGTGGATGAACCAAAGAGATGTGAGAGTAACTATAACAAATTAAAATAGAAATAAACCAAGGAGGAACCATACTCCACTCTGTTACCATATCCGTAATCTCACCGAAGTGAATTTGTAACCTGCGTCTGAAAAATAACAACAAAGTATGGAATAAGAACCGGATGTTCTCAGTATGGTAATAGTGCCAAGTATGTAAGATGTAAGGCTCCAGGACGCCGAAGGCAATCCTAGAGTTTCACACCGATACGATATTCATGCTTAGAATAAAATAAATAAATAAAGAACTTAAACCGTAACCAGGGTTATCTAAACTTAGGAAATTTCTAACTAATACTAATCACACTGTTGTATCCCACAACCTTCACCAACCTAACCTCCGTGAGATCCTATCGCCACTTCCTACCTAACCTCCTCAGCACTAGACAATCACAATTAATGCAAACAAGTAATACACAAGTAATAATCATATATCACAATTAATTCAAGAAGCAAGTAGGCATATTATACAATTAGGCAAACTCAAGTAATCAAAGCAAACAAGCACATAAAAGATGTATATGATGAATGCTTGTCCTATTGGCTCGTGATATCACTAGTCGGTCCGTAAATGCCAACCTGACACATCCTCCTGGATGTAGCCTTTTCTACCACGCCAGGGATATAGTGCCCTACACACTCATGCAGCAGCGAATCTGCTACGCCAGAGATATAGTGCTGATGTTAGAAATTTATCGTTGATCTAGATTTTCACAAAGTAGAATTCCATCGTTGAAAGTATAGTTTAGACCAACAATTAACTCCCAAATCAAATATTTTAAATCCAAATTATAATAACCGAGATCGAGAATACTTCAACCTCGGGTCATTCTCCCTAGGAGTTGCAATAAAATGTACATTTATTGGCTATGAGAGAGAGCATGGGGAATTGGGAAAGCAAGAAAGCAAGAAATATAAATAGCAAGGAAGCAAATAAACATGCAAAGAATGTAAATGGCAACTCTTGGTGAGAATTGGGTAATTAAGGATTCCTATCCTAGTTATGGACCACAAACATGGCAATTGTGTGGAATCAATCCAAATTAGTCAATCCTCTTTGAGAATTAGTCAAAAGAGCGTAATTGATCTCAATCCATAAGTCCTAGTCAACTCACTAAGTACTTAGTGAAAGACTAGCGTCAATGGAAACCAAACCAATTAACTATTCTCACACAATGCGGAATGGACATCCACAACTCAATTCCACCAAAACACCCAATTTCTCAACCAAGAGTGTGAAAAGTAAACATGCAAGAAATTAAATGAAAAGCAATAAATGTCAAAGCAATTAAATGCAAGGAAAGGAAAATTCAAATGCAAGAAAATATCTTGGCATGTAATTGAGAGCTAAGGTTACCTATCCTAGCCATTGACCACAAACAGATGATGATTATGAAGAGTTAATCCTACTTAGTCAACCTTACATCGAAGATAAATCAAGTAGGCATAGTTGATTTCAATCCCTAAGTCCTGTCAAGGGAGACAAAATCAACTAACTACTCTAATGTATTAAACAATAATAGACATAAATGACTCAAGGATCACCAAAACCAACAATTTCAAGCCAAGAGTGAAGAAAAATTAAGTAGAAACTAAGCCAACCATTTTATCAAATACTTGGTGTGCATGGAAATAAAATAACATTAAATTGCATTAAAAATAAAAGTTAACTACCAAAAGCAAGAAAATGACAATAACAATTAAAGAAAGCATTAAATGAGCATAAAATATAAATTGCATTAATTGAAAATTAAAATAACAAGAGTGTGCATAAACATGAAAATGACAAAATAAAGGAAAATAAAAAGAGAAATGAAGAAGAACAAAGATGCAATAACAATAAATGACAAAGAAAAGTAAATGAAAACAAGAATTAAAAGTAGAAATTACAAGAAATTAAACTAAAGAACCTTAATTCTAGAGAGAGAGGGGAGCTTCTCTCTTTTGAAAACTACACTAAAACATGATAAAAGCTAAACCTAATTCCCCCCCTTCATTCCTCTTCACTTTGGCCTTAAATAGCTTCAGAAAATGAGTTGGACTGGGTTTTGGAAGCCCAGAATTCGCCCCCAGTGATTTGCATTAATGACCTCACGCATATGCACGCATGCGTACGCACGACTTACGGTGTGTACGCACAGTTGCACAAAATTCCCATCGTGGGTACGCACAACAATTGGTGTGTATGCATCCTTGCACGAAGTCACCGTTGTACGTACGCACGCATCACTATGCGTACGCACCTTTGTAGCAGCTTCCAAACTTCATTTTTTTCATTATTTCTCCCTTTTGCATGCTTTTCTCTTCACTTCTTCAATCCCATACTTGCCTTGGAAATCTGAAATCACTCAACAAATACATCAAGGCACCAAATGGGATTAAAGTGAATTAATTATAGCTATTTTAAGGCCTGAAAAATATGTTTTCACAATTAAGCACAAATCTAGGGAGAATTACAAAACTATGCTATTTAGATAAATAAATGTGGGTTTATGTGATAAAATTCACTCAAATCAAACCAAAATATATTGTAAAATATGGATTCATCAAGTGCCCTGCACACTCATGTAGTAGGAAGTCTACTACGCTGGGGATATAGGCCCCACACACTTTATGCAGCAGAGAAGGAAACAACCACAACAAATCATGCAACAGAAAAATCTGCTACACTAGGGATATAGGCCCTGCACACTCTCAACAACATCTGCTCATGCAATAGAGAAATCTGCTATGCCAGGGATATAGGCCCTGCACACTCTCATATAATCCAACAAGTTCATCGACCTTAAATCATCACCAGTCATCATCATTCCTCATCTCAAATCACTTTCAATTATCAATTCTCATATTCCAAGGATATAGTGCCTGGCACACTTTCCTTCAATATCCATCAAGCTCATAATAACCATCATCAGTTCTTAATTCCGTTCCGAACTCATTAGTTCATCAGTTTCTCAACTCATTGTCAATAATCACCAAGTTCACTACTCTTATTTCTCTCTCAATCAAACTCATCCTTAGTACACCAGAAACCTAAACCTCCGTTCTCTAACTTTTCAAAGTGAAACCCAAATTAAACCTCCTAGGACCCTTCCCATGCTTTGATACCCAAAAATAAGCCAAAGAGTTTTAAAATGGTGCCACAAAAGTTTACAAGCTTGTTGGAAAGGTGATATAGTTCAAAACAAAGTTTTAGTTGTTAAACAGGGCATGTGCGTACACACAGGGGTGTGCGTACACACAGGGGTGTGCGTGCACACGCGCAAAGAAATTTTCAAAAGGTGTGCGTACGCACAAGTGCGAATTTCCACAATTCTGTTTGCTCGCACAAGATGTGCTAGCACCCTCAACAGACTGCCCTTCCCAACGTGTGCGTGTGCATAGAGTTGTGCGTGCGCACAGGTTGTAAAATTCCATTGGTTTTGTGTGCGCACATGTTGTGCTAGCGCCGCCAACCGAAGGCCTTCCCCTGTGTGTGCGTACACACAAGGATGTGCGTGCGCACAGGCTTGAAAAATCATAAAGGTGTGCATGCGCACAAAACTGTGCGTTCGCACATGCCAGAAATTACCGAAATTCTGCAACTTTGCAGAATTTCATATTTTGACACGAAACTTTGAATGATCATAACTTCCCCTACAAAAGTCCAAAATTTACAAACTTTATATCAATTTGAAGAGTTCTCAATGGACTTTAATTTTAAACAAATTTCAACAACTTTTGAAAACTGAAGCTCAAGTGATGATCCATCAAAATTCACCAAAAATTTGTTTTTACTAAAAATCTTAAAAACTTATTTTCACAAAAACTCTCATTTTAAAACCAAACTACTCACAATCCAATTACTACCAAAACAACACAAAGTCCATACCACTCATTCCTCAAACGCAACCATCAATAACCTCCCATTTGCACTAATCCACACCATCAAAATCATTAATCTCCAACATATAAAATCATCATAAACACTCCTAATTCTTCCTCATTCCTCAATAAAATTTTCATGATTCATTATCTCTCATCAACAATACCAACAACTCTCAACAACCATAATAATTCTCAACATTCATCATCAAATCATTAAGCTCCCAAACATTTCACATCAACATTACACATCAATAATTTCTCATACATAAATACTTCACTTACCACCCATCATCATCATAATTATCATCCACCATCAATCATAGCTCAACATAAATAATGTATCCCCATGCAATATTAACTCAAAATCAACATCATTCAATATCATCACCAACCACAAGATTCAAAACCCACATTCATCATCATAATATATCATCACACATCATAATCATCAATATCTTTTATTCCAACCCACCACACACATTTACATTAACTTATTACCTTAAATTCTCATAATCCTCATCAACCACAATAATCCAATACAACCAACAATTTAATGTCAACTCACATATAATTATTCATACGCCAACAAAATTCGATCCTATCTTAAGGTCAACTAGCCTAAGTGTCTAGAAACATTACATATTACATAAAGAAAACCGAAACTATACCTTGGCCGATTTCCAAATGCACCAAACACCAAAACGAAGCCACCAAGCTTGATCCAAAGCCTCAACCAACTCCAACAAATACCAAAACTCAATCTAACATCATATATATATATATATATATATATCAAAATCAAAAACTAAGATACACAAAACAACTAAACACAAGGGTTTAGTGAAACCTTACCTTACCCAACGAGATTAGGGGTAAAATCCAATAATTACCCACTACTAGAGATCACCTAAACATGCAAAATCACAAAATCTACTCAAAAACCATAACCAAAAACATACAGAATCAAGGACAGGAAACTGGGGTGTGAGCTTCAAGTTCTTAGCAGATTTTTTTGGATAAAAAGGAAGAGCTCGTCGAGAGCTTTGCGTGGCCATAAATGGCTCGTCAATCGGAGTTTCGTAGCTCAAGTTATGCCTCCCGGAAGGTAGAGGTGAATAGTAACAATGGGGTTTCACCCCCCACTATCACCTATCAGAGTTCTCTCTCTCTTCCCTTCAAAATGAGTTTGAAACTCATTAAACACATATGTATGTTGGACCTTGGGTCTGATCCAACCTGTTAGCGGTTTTAGTACGTTTGGCCCACTTTGGGCCAAAACCTTTAAGATTAGTTCCCGGTTTTCAATTCTAAATTATTTTTGTCCTATCAAAATAATAAATCAATTTTTTTAAATCTTATTTTCCAAAATACGTGATACTTGACAGACTAGAGCTCGTACTGCCAACTTAAGTGCCAGTACACATTTTTTTACAAAAAGTTTTTGCAAAAGATATATTTTCCAAATTAGAAAAATCCATTGAAATCAAATTTCATCTTTATATTTTTAAATTAAAATTTTTAAATTTTGAATCTATCTTGGGCACTTAAAATTATTATTGTTTTTATTAAAATGGTTTTACGAGAAAACTCTGGTTCTTACACAATTGGCGACTTCAGCATCAACAATAACCATGTTCTCCTTTTTTGTCATGCTCTCTTTCTCTTGCCTTTTCCTTTTTTGTTTTGTTCTATTTCTCTCTTCACGTTTGTACTTTTTTATTATCTCTCTCTTTGTGTTAGTCTTGTTTGATTTTTTTTTAAAAACTAAAAAAAGAATAATTGGTGTTGTTGTAGGTGAAGGGTGAGTAGTGAAGATTTGAGTGAGAAGAATTGTTGTTATTGATGACGATGATGAATGAATGTAAGAGCCAGCATTTTTACGTAAAACTGTTTTAATATAATAATTTTAAGTGCCCGAAATAGATTCAAAATTTAGAATTTTAATTTGAAATATAAAGGTGAAATTCGATTTCAATGAATTTTTCTGAGTCGGAAAAAGTATTTTGAGAAAAATCGAGAAAAACTGCGAACCGGCAGCCGAACCGGTCAAACCGGTTTAAGTCTGTCCGGTACTGCATTTTTAGAAAAATATGATTTTGGAAAAATTGATTTATTATTTTGAAAGGACAAAAATAATTTTGGAATTAAAAACCGGGCACTAATCTTAAAGGTTTTGGCCCAAAGTGGGTCAAACGGGCTGAAAACGCTAAATGGTTAGACCAGGCCTAAGGTCCAACATATATAAGCTCATTAAATGAGCTTTGAGCTCATTTTTCAGAACATAAGAGAGAGAGAGACACGGTTTTGAGATGAGGGGAGAAGAGGAGAGTGGTTACTATTCACCTCCACCTTCTGGGAGCCATAACTTGAGCTACGGACATCCAATTGATGAGCCGTTTATGGCTATCCGAAGCTCTCCACGAGCTCTTGCTTTCTATCTAAGTTTTTCTGGTAAGAACTAGAAGCTCACTCCCCAGTTCTTTGTCCTAATTTTCTGCACGTTTTGGTTATGGGTTTTGAGTAGATTTTGTGGTTTTACTTGTTTAGGTGATCTCTAGTAGCGAATAATTGTTGAATTTTATCCCTACTCATTTTGGATAAGGTAAGGTTCCACTAAGCCCTTGTGTTTAATTGTTTTATGTATCTTAGGTTTTGATTTTGGTGATATATGTGTTGTTAGTTTGAGCTTTGGTATTTGTTTGAGTTGGTTGAGGCTTTGAATCAAACTTGGTGGCTTCATTTTGGTGTTTGGTGCGTTTGAGAATCAGCCAAGGTATGATTTCAGTTTTCTTTATGTAATATGTAATGTTTATGGACACTTAGGCTAGTTGACCCTAAGATAGGATTGAATGTTATTGGTGTATGAATAATTATATATGAATTGATGTTAATTGTTGGTAGTATTAGATTATTGTGGTTGATGATGATTATTGGAAATTGTTGGTGTTAATGAATTTTGATGATTGGTGTTGTTGATGAGAATTGATAGATGAGGTAGTGGTGTTGTGTGGAATAAATTCGGGTAATAATAATAATAATGATTATATGATTTGATGATGATTGTTGAGATTTATTATAGTTGTTGAGAGTTGTTGATGTTGTTGATAATTTATGGGAATGTCATTGTTGTATGATGATGAATGACGATTTGGTGATTTTGGTTATTCTAATGCATTATAGTATTGATGTTGATAAATGAGGTTGGAGGTTGGAATTGATGTTAAATGATGTTGAAGTTGTATGATTGGTAGTAACGAAAAGATGATTGATGAGGTAAGTTGTATTGTTGATTTTGAATGATTTTTTGTTGAATGATTTTTTATGAACAATGATGTTGAAGTTGTTAAATAGTATTGGACATTGGTATTGCAAATAATTGAAGTTTGAGGTTGAAGTTGAGTGAGTTTGATTATGATGTTTGTTAATGATATAATGGTGATAGATGATTGTGTTGGGTGAGAATTGTGTAATGTAAATGGGAACATGGTAAGATTGGTAAAGAAGAGATTAAAAAGGTGAGTTATGAGGAATATTGGAATTGGTATGGTTTTGGTTTGATTTTGGTTGAAATATTTTGAAAGTTGAGGTTTGGCAAAATTCTGCATAATCTATTTTCTGGCAGCAGCTTCGGACGCTTTTTGGGAACGATCTAACCATCACAATTGCATGGGATTAATTTTTCTCGAATCTTTGTGATGTGTAGAAAAATCCTGGAAATTTTGGTTAAAGTTTAACGGTTGGATTAGGAGATATAAATTTTTTAAGTTTGTTACTTTAAAATTGATTTTCTGCTGCTACATAATCAAACCAGCAACTTTCCAAGCCTATATCTCCCAATCCTTATCATAATTTTGAGTGGGACCAAAAGGACATTGAGACTTGGACTGTTTTCTTGTTTGAGTCAAAATTTTAGACTATTATAAATATTGAGATGAAATGGTGATCATTGATTTTTTTTTCCTGAGTTTGTATGAACTTAACTGAATTGCCAACCATATAGTTAAAGTGAAGTCCCCTAAATAACAAACACAGAACAAGAGCTCTGACCTCATTGATTATATTCTTTCTTCTTTTGTGATTGACTAGTGCAAAAGACATGTTGATTAGGGCTAATACTTCTTTTAGTTTTTTTATGCTTTCTACATCATATTACACTATTTTTCTAAAATAGACTGCTAATTTGATTAGTTATTTTTTATTTTGCTTGATTTCTTATATATTCTCTGTCACTATGTTGCATGCAAACAATGTGTTTGATGATTTGCCTCAATAAAGAGTTTAGTTTATGACATATTTTTACATGCTTAATTTGGTTTGAATCTGACAAAAACATATTTTTACATGCTTAATTTGCCTCAATAAAGAGTTTAATCTTATGGCTTTTTTTCTTGAATCTGACAAAAACATATTTTTACATGATTAATTTGGCTTGAAAAGACTGCTCAATCTTCCTCATCTCCACTGGGTTTGCTGTTCTGTTGCCTCCTCTGTTTAAGGCTTCATCTTTCCTGGTTCGTTTTTCTTTATAACTATAACAAATATTAATCTATTTTCTTGTGTATAATATAACTTAATCTGTTACCTTTTATGTTATATAAGTATTGAAGTTTTGAATTTTGTATTTATTACTTTTGATGTCAATGGAGGATTGAGTTCACTTTTTTTCTCATTTAGAAGCTTCTTATATAACTTGCAAAGCATTTAATTTTATTTCTTATCTTGTTGCATATTAAAGGATCTTGTTCAGTTTTATGTTGGTTGAAATGAAGTAGTTGTAACTTAGGAACTTATGATATTAGCACCGGCATAATATTCTTGTTGCACTGCATTGCTATCTTTATGGCCAAGGCCAAATAACTTGGAATTTAATTTATAGGGAAAGTGAAAATTCATATATGAAAGCAGAAAGGCAAGTGGTCTTTCAAATATTCTGCTTTTAATCCATCAAATAATTCTCTTCGAGTTTTATGCACAAAATCTTCCAAGTTTTATGCCTCTTGGGGTATTTAGGACTTTGTGAGCTAGATATAAAGAGCATTCTTGATTTTATTCCTGATATAGCACATGTTGCTCATTTATATTTGTGTCCTTAGTTTATACACTGTTTACTGATTTTTTTTCTTTTCTTTATGTTGTGTATTTGCATAATAGTACTAGTAGTAAAGTTCCTAATTGCTACTTCATTTTCATTTATGCCTAAAATCAATTTCTTCAAAAACATGCTAATTTTTGTTCCGTTTCTCTGCCTTTTGTTATTATTATCTTTAGTTTTAGATACAGGATAATTATTTCTCTGTTACTTGTTAAATGGCTAAGTTCGTGAACTTTTTTTAAAAGCAAATAGGGCGCTGAAAAAACTGAGTTATTTTCATTTTAAAATGAAAGGGAAGGGAGTTCATTTCATTTCAAAAAATAATGATGATGAGGAGTTGTATTCATTTCAAGAAACTGAAATCAATAAGCTGTTAACTTTTGATTTTGGCTGCTGCATTTGACTACTATCTTAGATTAACTTTTTATTACTATTAAATTAAAAGAATTATAATATAGAAGTTTCTTGTTCACGGCTTGTTTTTTGTCAATCTGTCAATCCTGTTTACTATGTATATAATAAATGTTATCATTAAGGTAAATCTCAAGTTTAGGTGTGTTAGATACTCTGTTTCTTTTGATAAGTATCATTAAATACTATGTTATTTTAGATGGTTGATTATTAATATCTACAGGGTTGGTTTTGATTAATAATATCTATTGCATACTTGAATTGATTTACAAAATTTGAATGTCTTCTAGCTAAATATTTAATGTTTTGTTCTTTTTTTTTTGACAGAATGAATTTCAAACAGAAGATGAAAGTTATTGCCTGCTTGATTTTTCTATGTATGAGGTTGTCTATGGTAACATTGATTTCATTTTATTGATGTGTTTGGGTTCTTGTACATGTGTGTCTGCTAGTAAATTTTAATTTTTAAAACTTCTTTGTAACTTTAATTTGGATAAGAGTAAAGCTTTTTAATACATATGTGATTAAAATCATTGAGATTTGTTTTATATAAGTTCAATTATGGATTATGAGACGAATTATGAATTATGGAATTTTTGAAAATTTAGATACGTATTTTGTGTTAATTTTAATTAAACATATTTAATATTAGGGGTATTTTAGTAAATTTAAAAAATTTAGAGTCAATAATAATTTTAATTAAAGATATTTGTTATTAAGGATATTTTAGTAAATTTAAAAAAATCTAGAGTCAATAATAATTTAACTAAAGATATTTGTTATTAGGGATATTTTAGTAAATTTAAAAAAATTTAGAGTCAATAATAATTTAACTAAAGATATTTGATATTAGGGGTATTTTAGTAAATTTAAAAAATTTAGAATCAATAATAATTTAACTAAAGATATTTGATATTAGGGGTATTTTAGTAAATAAAAAAATTAGAATCAATAATAATTTAACTAAATATATTTGTTATTAGGGGTATTTTAATAAATTCAAAAAATTTTAGAATCAATAATAATTTTAATTAAAGATATTTGTTATTAGGGGTATTTTAGTAAATTTAAAAAAATTAGAGTCAATAATAATTTAACTAAAGATATTTGATATTAGAGATATTTTAGTAAATTTAAAACAGAATAAATTACCATTTGTACTCATAAAAGATACAGATGCCAACAAATATACCCATATAAGAATAAAACGACAATTATAACCACAGAAGATGGCTTCTGTGTGCCAAGAGTACCCGGACGTTGGTTACATAATTGGTCCATTAGGGTATTCTTGGCACACAGAAGCTATCTTCCGTGGGTACAATTGTCATTTTATTCTTATATGGATACATTTGTCGTTTGTATTTTTTATGGATACAAATGGTAATTTATTCATTTAAAAAATTAGAATCAATAATAATTTTAATAAAAAATATTTGTTATTAGGGGTATTTTAGTAAATTTAAAAAATTTAGAGTCAATAATAATTTTAACTAAAGATTTATTATTAGGGGTATTTTAATAAATTTATTATTAGAAATATTTTGTAAATTAAAAAAATCAATGTAAAAGTATAATATTTAATTAGGTTTATGTTTAATTTTTAGTCATTAATATTTTAATTTAAATGATTAAGGGTAATTTTGACATATTATATAATATGACCAAGATATTCAAACTCAACCAAACAAAAATTTAATATAGAGAAAAAATTGCTCTTTCTAGGGTTTAGTGGGAGTACGTACTCCGTACACTATACAATTTTGAAAATCGAAGATGAGCGGTGGAGTGAGCGGGGAAGAGACTTTGAGGGTGAAACACGGTGAGGCAGCCGATAATGTCGCCAGAAGAGATAAGGGGGAGAGCGAGGGAGGGCTTGCATCAGGGGAAAAGGAGGATCATTGGTGCACGAAATTGCACACTTTTGCAATTCCACACAACTAACCAGCAAGTGCACTGGGTCATCCAAGTAATACCTTACGTGAGTAAGGGTCGATCCCACGGAGATTGTCGGCTTGAAGCAAGCTATGGTTATCTTGTAACTCTTAGTCATGATATCAATAATTCTCAGGTTTAATTGTGAAAAGTAAAAGAACATGAAATAAATACTTATTTTGCAGTAATGGAGAACAGGTTGAGGTTTTGGAGATGCTCTATCTTCTGAATATCTGCTTTCCTACTGTCTTCTTCTTCATGCACGCAAGGCTCCTTCCATGGCAAGCTGTATGTAGGGTTTCACCGTTGTCAATGGCTACCTCCCATCCTCTCAGTGAAAATGTTCAACGCGCTCTGTCACAGTACGGCTAATCATCTGTCGGTTCTCAATCAGATTGGAATAGAATCCAGTGATTCTTTTACGTCTGTCACTAAC
>NW_026265109.1:10506-11382 GCF_000817695.3 Arachis duranensis | reverse complement strand
GAACAAGCAGAATTGAATAGAAGAACAATAGTAATTGCATTAATACTCGAGGTACAGCAGAGCTCCACACCTTAATCTATGGTGTGTAGAAACTCCACCGTTGAAAATACATAAGAACAAGGTCTAGGCATGGCCGTGAGGCCAGCTTCCCAATGATCTAAGATAGCATAAGAATAAAGATAGCTACCAAGATGATCTAGAGATCTAGAATGATCAAAAGATGAAAATACAATAGTAAAAGATCATACTTATAGAGAACTAGTAGCCTAGGGTTTACAGAGATGAGTAAATGACATAAAAATCCACTTCCGGGCCCACTTGGTGTGTGCTTGGGCTGATCATTGAAGCATTTTCGTGTAGAGACTCTTCTTGGAGTTAAACGCCATCTTTTGTGCCAGTTTGGGCGTTTAACTCCCATCCTTGTGCCAGTTCCGGCGTTTAACGCTGGGAATTCTGATGGTAACTTTGAACGCCGGTTTGGGCCATCAAATCTTGGGCAAAGTATGGACTATCATATATTGCTGGAAAGCCCAGGATGTCTACTTTCCAACGCCGTTGAGAGCGCGCCAATTGGGCATCTGTAGCCCCAGAAAATCCACTTCGAGTGCAGGGAGGTCAGAATCCAACAGCATCTGCAGTCCTTTTCAGTCTCTGAATCAGATTTTTGCTCAAGTCCCTCAATTTCAGCCAGAAAATACCTGAAATCACAGAAAAACACACAAACTCATAGTAAAGTCCAGAAAAGTGAATTTTAACTAAAAACTAATAAAAATATACTAAAAACTAACTAGATCATACTAAAAACATACTAAAAACAATGCCAAAAAACGTACAAATTATCCGCTCATCACAACACCAAACTTAAATTGTTGCTTG
>NW_026265109.1:6551-9062 GCF_000817695.3 Arachis duranensis | reverse complement strand
TATAACCTCATGAACTTCTATTTCTTCTCCAATCATGATGCTATGAATCATGATAGCCCGGTCTATAGTAACTTCGGACTGGTTGCTAGTGGGAATGATTGAGCGTTGAATGAACTCCAACCATCCCCTAGCCACAGGCTTGAGGTCGTGCCTTCTCAATTGAACCGGCTTTCCTCTTGAATCTCTCTTCCATTGGGCGCCCTCTTCACAAATGACTGTGAGGACTTGGTCCAACCTTTGATCAAAGTTAACCCTTCTAGTGTAAGGGTGTTCATCTTCTTGCATCATGGGCAAGTTGAATGCCAACCTTACATTTTCCGGACTAAAATCCAAGTTTTTCCCCCGAACCATAGTAAGCCAATTCTATGGGTCCGGGTTCACACTTTGATCATGGTTCTTGGTGATCCATGCATTGGAATAGAACTCTTGAACCATTAAGATTCTGACTTGTTGAATGGGGTTGGTAAGAACTTCCCAACCTCTCCTTCGGATCTCATGTCGGATCTCCGGATATTCACTCTTTTTGAGTTTGAAAGGGACCTCGGGGATCACCTTCTTCAAGGCCACAACTTCATAGAAGTGGTCTTGATGCACCCTTTCCTTGGAAGCTTTTGTCTTCCCTTTCCTCTTTCTAGAGGTTTCTCCGGCCTTGGATGCCATAAATGGTTATGGAAAAACAAAAAGCAATGCTTTTACCACACCAAACTTAAAAGGTTTGCTCCTCCTCAAGCAAAAGAAGAAAGAAGAGAGTAGAAGAAGAAGAAATGAGGAGATGGAGATGGCTTTGTGGTTCGGCCAAAGGGGGAGAAGTAGTTTTTAGGTTGTGTGAAAATGAAGGAGTGAAGATGGGTTTATATAGGAGTGGGGAGAGGGGTAGGGTTCGGTCATGTATGAAGAAGAATAAATAGAGGAGATGGAGATGGCCTTGTGGTTCGGCCAAAGGGGGAGAAGTAGTGTTTAGGTTGTGTGAAAATGAAGGAGTGAAAAGGGGTTTATATAGGGGGGAAGAGAGGGATGGGATTTGATAGGTGAAGGGTTTTTGGGGAAGAGGTGTTGAGGTGATTGGTGAATGGGTGAAGAAGAGAGAGTGGTGGGGTAGGTAGGGATCCTGTGGGGTCCACAGATCCTGATGTGTCAAGGAAAGGTCATCCCTGCACCAAGTGGCGAGCAAAGTTGCTCTTTGTGCCAATTCTGGTGTTAAACGCCGGGCTGGTGCCCATTTCTGGCGTTTAACGCCAAGTTCTTGCCCTTCACTGGCGTTTAACGCCAGTCTGGTGCCCCTTTCTGGCGTTAAACGCCCAGAATGGTGCCAGACTGGGCGTTAAACGCCCATCTGCTAGCCTGACTAGCGTTTAAACGCCAGCAAGATCTTCCTCCAGGGTGTGCTATTTTTCTTTCTGTTTTTCATTCTGTTTTTACTTTTTCAATTGATTTTGTGACTTCTCATGATCATCAACCTACAGAAAACATAAAATAACAAAGAAAAATATATAAAATATAACATTGGGTTGCCTCCCAACAAGCGCTTCTTTAATGTCAGTAGCTTGACAGAGGGCTCTCATGGAGCCTCACAGATGCTCAGAGCAATGTTGGAACCTCCCAACACCAAACTTAGAGTTTGAATGTGGGGGTTCAACACCAAACTTAGAAGTTGGTTGTGGCCTCCCAACATCTCATGGAGCCTCAGAAATGCTCAGAGCTATGTTGGGACCTCCCAACACCAAACTTAGAGTTTGACTGTGGGGGCTCTGTTTGGCTCTGTTTTGAGAGAAGCTCTTCATGCTTCCTCTCCATGGTAACAGAGGGATATCCTTGAGCCTGAAACACAAAGGATTCTTCATTCACTTGAATGATCAATTCTCCTCTGTCCACATCAATCACAGCCTTTGCTGTGGCTAGGAAGGGTCTGCCAAGGATGATGGATTCATCCATGCACTTTCCAGTCTCTAGGACTATGAAATCAGCAGGGATGTAATGGTCTTCAACTTTTACCAGAACATCCTCTACAAGTCCATAAGCTTGTTTTCTTGAGTTGTCTGCCATCTTGATGAGCGGATAATTTATACGCTTTTTGGCATTGTTTTCATATAGTTTTTAGTAAGTTTAAGCTACTTTTAGGGATGTTTTCATTAGTTTTTATGTTAAATTCACATTTCTAGACTTTACTATGAGTTTGTGTGTTTTTCTGTGATTTCAGGTAAATTCTGACTCAAATTGAGGGATTTGAGCAAAACTCTGAAGAAGGCTGACAAAAGGACTGCTGATGCTGTTGGATTCTGACCTCCCTGCACTCGAAATGGATTTTCTGGAGCTACAGAACTCCAATTGGCGCGCTCTCAACGGCATTGGAAAGTAGACATCCAGGCTTTCCAGCAATATATAATAGTCCATACTTTATTCGAAGAATGACGACGTAACTTGGCGTTAAACGCCAAGTTCATGCTGCTGTCTGGAGTTAAACGCCAGAAAAACGTCATTATCCAGAGTTGAACGCCCAAAACACGTCATAAC
>NW_026265109.1:4769-5320 GCF_000817695.3 Arachis duranensis | reverse complement strand
AAGGTGCATCTGGCCGGCGTTCAACGCCAGAACAGAGCACCATTCTGGCGCTGAACGCCAGAAACAAGCAACAACCTGGCGTTTAACACCAGGATGTGCACACAGAGGACAATCTGGCGCTGAACGCCAGAAACAAGCATGAAACTGGCGTTCAACGCCAGAAACATGCATTACATGGGCGTTTAACGCCCAGAACATGCACCAATGGGCGTTTGAACGCCAGAATGATGTATGGAGGCAATTTACATGCCTATTTGGTGCAGGGATGGAATTCTTTGACACCTCAGGATCTGTGGACCTCACAGGATCCCCACCTACCTCGCCCTCTCTCACTCCATTCATGGTCATCCCTTCTGTTTCTGATTCACCACCTGCTTCTACCCATTCTTCCCCATACACCCCAACTTCTCTTTCCCACCCACTCCCACCCATATAGCCAAATCCATCTCCCCTCACTCACCTCCATCTTCTTCTTCTTCTTCTCTTCTCTCTTTTCTTGCTCGAGGGCGAGCAATATTTTAAGTTTGGTGTGGTAAAAGCATAGCTTTTTT
>NW_026265109.1:0-2642 GCF_000817695.3 Arachis duranensis | reverse complement strand
GTAATGAATGACTGTGACGTGCTTCAAACTTTAACCTGCTGGGCGTTAGTGACAGACGCAAAAGAGGGATTCTATTCCAGTAGGAGCGGGAACCAACCGGTGATTAGCCGTACTGTGACAGAGTGCGTGAGCATTAGTTTTCACTGCGAGGATGGGATGTAGCCATCAGCCATGGGTGATGCCTCCAGACTGGTTAGCTGTGCGAGTGACAGCCGCACAGGGTATTTCCCCGAGAGGAAGAAAGTAGCCACAGTTGATGGTGAACCCCTAAATAAAGCTTGCCATGGAAAGGAGTAAGAAGGATTGAATAGAAGCAGTAGGAGAGCAGGCGTCCTTGGGCTCTACAGCATCTCCATCCGCTTATCTGAAATTCCTACCAATGAATCTGCATAAGTATTCTATCCCTTTTATTATTTCCTTTTATTATTTTATTTTGAATCTAATCAAGTATCATGTTTAATCCGCCTGACTGAGATTTACAAGATGACCATAGCTTGCTTCATACCAACAAGCTCTGTGGATTTGACCCTTACTCACGTAAGGTTTATTACTTGGACGACCCAGTACACTTGCTGGTTAGTTGAACGGAGTTGTGAGAATAAACAGTGCCCTAAGAGTAAATATATGCTAAAGCTCAAAAAGATAGAAATCACAATTTCGTCCACCACATCTCTAGTGAGATTTTTGCAGCTTGCACCTCAAAGATCCCTAGCTTCTCCATTACAGAGAGAGGCATGAGGTTTACACTTGACCCTAGGTCACACAAGGCCTTCTTAAAGGTCATGGTGCCTATGGTACAAGGTATTGAAAACTTCCCAAGATCCTGTCTCTTTTGAGGTAATTTCTGCCTAGACAAGTCATCCAGTTCTTTAGTGAGCAGAGAGGGTTCATCCTCCCAAGTCTCATTTCCAAATAACTTGTCATTTAATTTCATGATTGCTCCAAGGTATTTAGCAACTTGCTCGTCAGTGACATACTCATCCTCTTCAGAGGAAGAATACTTATCAGAGCTCATGAATGGCAGAAGTAAATCCAATGGGATCTCTATGGCCTCAGTGTGAGCCTCAGATTCCCATGGTTCCTCATTGGGGAACTCATTGGAGGCCAGTGGACGTCCATGGAGGTCTTCCTCAGTGGTGTTCACTGCCTCTCCCTCCTCTCCAAATTCGGCCATATTGATGGCCTTGCACTCTTCTTTTGGATTTTCTTCTGTATTGCTTGGAAGAGTACTAGGAGGGAGTTCAGTAATTTTCTTACTCAGCTGACCCACTTATGCCTCCAAATTTCTAATGGAGGACCTTGTTTCAGTCATGAAACTTTGAGTGATTTTGATTATATCAGAGACCATGGTTGCTAAGTCAGAGGTGTTCTGCTTAGAACTCTCTGTCTGTTGCTGAGAAGATGATGGAAAAGGCTTGCCATTGCTAAACCTGTTTCTTCCACCATTATTATTGTTGCAACCTTGTTGAGGTCTCTGTTGATCCTTCCATGAGAGATTTGGATGATTTCTCCATGAAGGATTATAGGTGTTTCCATAGGGTTCTCCCATGTAATTCACCTCTTCCATTGAAGGATTCTCAGGATCATAAGCTTCTTCTTCAGATGAAGCCTCCTTAGTACTACCTGGTGTATTTTGCATTCCAGACAGACTTTGAGAAATCATATTGACTTGCTGAGTCAATATTTTGTTCTGAGCCAATATGGCATTCAGAGTGTCAATCTCAAGAACTCCTTTCTTCTGATTTGTCCCATTGTTCACAGGATTTCTTTCAGAAGTGTACATGAATTGGTTATTTGCAACCATTTCAATTAGTTCTTGAGCTTTTGTATGCGTCTTCTTCAGATGAAGAGATCCTCCAGCAGAGCTATCCAAAGACATCTTGGATAGTTCAAAGAGACCATCATAGAAAATACCTATGATGTTCCATTCAGAAAGCATGTCAGAGGGACACTTTCTGATTAATTGTTTGTATCTTTCCCAAGCTTCATAGAGGGGTTCTCCTTCCTTCTGTCTGAAGGTTTGGACTTCCATTCTAAGCTTACTCAATTTTTGAGGTGGAAAGAACTTTGTCAAGAAGGCATTGACTAGCTTTTCCCAAGAGTTCAGGCTTTCTTTAGGTTGTGAATCCAACCATATTCTAGCTCTGTCTCTTACAGCAAAAGGAAATAGCATAAGTCTGTAGACCTCAGGGTCAACCCCATTAGTCTTGACAGTGTCATAGATTTGCAAGAACTCAGCTAAGAACTGATGAGAATCTTCTAAAGAAAGTCCATGGAACTTGCAATTCTGTTGCATTAGAGAAACTAATTGAGGCTTAAGCTCAAAGTTGTTTGCTCCAATTGCAGGGATAGAGATGCTTCTCCCATAGAAGTCGGGAGTAGGTGCAGTAAAGTCACCCAACACCTTCCTTGCATTATTGGCATTGTTGTTGTTTTCGGCTGCCATGGGTTCTTCTTCTTTGAAGATTTCTCTTAGGTCCTCTACAGAGAGTTGTGCCTTAGCTTCTCTTAGCTTCCACTTGATGTGTGGAAAACGATCCAACACATAACTCACCGGCAATTGTACCGGGTCGCATCAAGTAATAATAACTCACATGAGTGAGGTCGATCCCACAGGGATTGAAGGATTGAGCAATTTTAGT
>NW_026265108.1:34891-36448 GCF_000817695.3 Arachis duranensis | reverse complement strand
GTAAATCATGACACCTGTAAGCTCTTGTTATTTCCCTTCTCACTAAGGGATGAAGCTGCACAATGGTTTGAAACCTTTCCCCAGGGAAGTATTACTAGTTGGGACGATTTGGTTACCAAATTTCTGGCCAAATTCTCCTCATCCCAACAAAACATCAAGATGAAAGAGGGAATACATCCATTCATACAAGGAGAGGAAGAACCATTGTTCAAAGCATGGGAAAGATACAAGAAAGCAAATGACAAAGTGGGTTTCCAAGCGTTTCTATGAAGGATTAACCCCAGAAACAAGAAGAGCAGTGGATTACATCTCAGATGACCTTCTCAAAGCAACAGCAGCTGGCCAAGGAACTGCAGAGCTCAATGACAAGAGAGCCAATAACCAACACTCATTTGAGACCCCACAGAATGCAACTTCAGAAAAGGAGATAATGAATCTTGAAGGAATGAAGGCAGTCATGAATCAAAGCAAACAGCTACATCAGTAAATTCAGCAACAATTGGAGTCAATAGCTAGACAAATTGATTTTCTCCATTCTACTACAGTGAAGGCACAATTTCCACCATGGAAGCCACATTCTTATCTAAGAATGAGGGAATCTCAATATCAGGAACAAAGGGACTTCAATTACAACAACCCCAATTTCCCAAACCTGCAAAAAATTCATCATACCAACAACAATCACTGCATACCACCACACTACCCACCCTTCCAACCCCTAACACCCCACAACCAACCAATCTCACAAGACTCTCAGAGGATCACTAATCTGGAAATCTTAGTAGAGAGAATGATGAAACATCAAGAGATGATAAGCAAGAACCATGAGGACTCACTTGGGAGAATTGAGAGGCAAATGGAACAATTAGCCAAGAACCTCACAGAAACAAGTGAGGAGAGGGCTAACAAAAAAGAATCACTCATCCGGGATGAGCAGCACAAAGCAAAGCCTCACTTGAAAAAACAATGGGACAAGGTGAAGGATGCTCAGAATCTGAGCTGAGCAATCACAGAGAATGCCAAGCTAGTGACAATAAAAGAGCGCTTGTTGGGAGGCAACCCAACCTGAGGTAGTTCTCTTTTCATATCTATTTCAATAAAAAGGTTAACTAGCTTTATCTAGATTGCAAGAAGCTAAGTTTGGTGTTGCACACCAAAACAATCTAAGGGAGAATGAAGAATTCTAAGTTTGGTGTTCCACCAAAATCCCATTATAACACACATTCTCACCTTATGCATAATATGGGCTTCAAGCATACTGGATGAATTAGTTAACTATTTTGCTGTTTTCTAGTTTTCAGCCTTATTACTTTTGAGAAAGAAAAAAGAATTTCACACATGGTTAATGAAAACCTTTGGCAAGGTACTAAGTTTGGTGTTCCCACACCAAAGTAAGTTCAAAAAGCCCACAAATAAATCATGCAGACTAACCACTATTTCTAAGTGCTTGGGGAACAAGAAACTTTCAATATCACTGCAGAATATCATATAAACTTTTGGAGATTTTTAGCATCATCAACCAAAGAGGTGAAAGATGAACATGAAAGTCAGAATGGA
>NW_026265108.1:32304-34465 GCF_000817695.3 Arachis duranensis | reverse complement strand
TTGAGCAAGTAAATCCTTAGGGGTGCTTTAACACCTAATACCTTAAAACCAACTGGTTTAGGAGTGTTGATTGAAAGCTTATTTAAAGAGCCGCTTTGAGACATGACACTTAGAGTCGAGGCCAAAGCACAGAAACTATAAGCTGCTTCAAGGTGATTACATATAAAGAGATCTCTATGATACCATTCGGATGAAAATCCTAAGACCTACGACTCCCAATATGTAAGGACTAGTGAGCACTGAAGCCCTTGCATGAGCATATAATTTAGAGTTCACCCCACTGTTACTTAATCACTTCACTCACTGTACTTTACAAGTGTTCTTCAATCCATCTTAATTGAAAGAACCTCTGAGCATAATTCATTTCTTGCTTGGGGACAAGCAAGCTTTAAGTTTGGTGTTGTGATGACAAGTCATCTTAGCCTAGTTTCACTAGTCTTTTTCTTTTGTTTTCACTTGAATTATGCACTTTCTTGAGGTCTAAGCAAGCCAATTTGGGTAGATTTTCATGCTTCCTTTGATTGAATTAACCATAGATGAATTAATGCAATTTCATGAGGTTTTATGCTATATTTGATACATATTGTGAAAGAATGAATATCTCATGATTTTAAGCATAGCTTTGATGTGTTTGGTTGATTAATGATAGGTGAAGAAAGCTTGGAGAAAGGTTGAAGCAAGAAGGAATTGCTAGGAGTAAAGAGAGGACAATGGAATAAGTAAAATTGAACCAAGAAGCAAAAAGCTGGACCTAAAGTTAGCCTCAAACTTTTGCACAAACTTTTTGGTGAAAAGTTAGCCCCAACGTTAGACCCCTAACTTTTGGGCTAACGTTGGAACTTGAAAATCACTCCCTGGTGGTGAAAAGTTAGCCCCAACGTTAGACCCCTAACTTTTGGGCTAACGTTGGAACTTGAAAATCACTCCCTGGGCACCAAAAGTTTGCGCCAATGTTAGACCCCTAACTTTTGGGCTAACGTTGGCACATGAAAATACAAGAGGAGGAGCAAAAGTTTGCGCCAACGTTAGACCCCTAACTTTTGGGCTAACGTTGGCGCCATAGGTGCACTAGGAAGGGCCAACGTTGGAGCAAAAGTTAGACCCCTAACTTTTGCACCAACGTTGGTATCAGCAAACTTTTGCTCAAACTTTTACTCCAACTTTTGCAAAACTCCAACCCGGTTCAATTAGTTCACTTTGGTTCCTCTCCAAACTCCAAGAGCAATCAACCAAGGCCTCTTTCAACCTAATTCCACCAAGAGCAAAGTCCCAACTCAAGGCTTGAAGATCATTTGAAGAAAGTGTATAAATAGGATAGAATTCAAGTTATTCGGGGAGCTCTTCTTTTTAGTTTTCCTTTTAGTTTTGCTTAATAGTTTTCGGAGAGCTTTTATTGAGTGATCTTTAATTTCTTAGTTTCGGGGAAGGAGAATTCCATTCTCTTCCTCTTAGTTTTATTGTTTTCAATTTCAATTACTTTGTCTTGGATCTTGGGTTGGAGAATTGAAGAAATTCTGTTTCAATCTCATCCTTGGATCTCTTTGCTTTATTTACTGCATAATTGAGTTTAAATTTCAGTTAATTGCTCTTCATCTACTTTCTTTGCAATTTACAATTTCTTTGCAAGTGTTCTTGTTGGATCTAGGAAGGCATTGAGATCTAGACTTCTGGTTGGATCTGGGAAGGCATTGAGATCTAGACTCGGTTATCTAGTCTCTTGGGTCCTGAGATCTGAATTTCCAATTTCCAATTCTCTGTTTATTGCTTTTCATGTTCATTTACTCTTCTGCTTCAGATCCGATTCAATCCCAATCCCCTTTTGCTCTTCTGTTTGATGCAATTTACTTTGCCTTGTTTAAATTTCTGCAAATCCAATTCCCAATTCCCTTTACAATTCAAGTCATTTACATTTCTTGCAATTTAAGATTCCGTAATTTACATTTCTTGCGTTCTAAGTTTCTGCAATTTATAACAATTGTTCTTTAAGATTCGACAATTTAATTCTTGCTCTCTTTAATTTCATACAATTTACACATTCCCTTTACTTTCAATGCAATTTAAATTCTGCAAATCACAAATCACTCAACCAAATCTTGATTCGCTTGACTAAATCAACCACTAAACTAAAATTGCTCAATCCTTCAATCCCTGTGGGATTGAC
>NW_026265108.1:30128-31819 GCF_000817695.3 Arachis duranensis | reverse complement strand
TGGAGACATACAAGAAAGCAAATGACAAAGTGGATTTCCAAGCGTTCTATGAAGGATTAACCCCAGAAACAAGAAGAGCAGTGGATTACGTCTCAGATGACCTTCTCAAAGCAACAGCAGCTGGCCAAGGAACTGCAGAGCTCAATGACAAGAGAGCCAATAACCAACACTCATTTGAGACCCCACAGAATGCAACTTCAGAAAAGGAGATAATGAATCTTGAAGGAATGAAGGCAGTCATGAATCAAAGCAAACAGCTACATCAGCAAATTCAGCAACAATTGGAGTCAACAGCTAGACAAATTGATTTTCTCCATTCTACTACAGTGAAGGCACAATTTCCACCATGGAAGCCACATTCTTATCTAAGAATGAGGGAATCTCAATATCAGGAACAAAGGGGCTTCAATTACAACAACCCCAATTTCCCAAAACTGCAAAAAATTCATCATACCAACAACAATCACTGCATACCACCACACTACCCACCCTTCCAACCCTTAACACCCCACAACCAACCAATCTCACAAGACTCTCAGAGGATCACTAATCTGGAAATCTTAGTAGAGAGAATGATGAAACATCAAGAGATGATAAGCAAGAACCATGAGGACTCACTCGGAAGAATTGAGAGGCAAATGGAATAATTAGCCAAGAACCTCACAGAAACAAGTGAGGAGAGGGCTAACAAAAAAGAATCACTCATCCGGGATGAGCAGCACAAAGCAAAGCCTCACTTGGAAAAACAATGGGACAAGGCGAAGGATGCTCAGAATCTGAGCTGAGCAATCACAGAGAATGTCAAGCTAGTGACAATAAAAGAGCGCTTGTTGGGAGGCAACCCAACCTGAGGTAGTTCTCTTTTCATATCTATTTCAATAAAAAGGTTAACTAGCTTTATCTAGATTGCAAGAAGCTAAGTTTGGTGTTGCACACCAAAACAATCTAAGGGAGAATGAAGAATTCTAAGTTTGGTGTTCCACCAAAATCCCATTATAACACACATTCTCACCTTATGCATAATATGGGCTTCAAGCATACTAGTGAATTAGTTAACTATTTTGCTGTTTTCTAGTTTTTAGCCTTATTACTTTTGAGAAAGAAAAAAGAATTTCACACATGGTTAATGAAAACCTTTGGCAAGGTAGTAGTTTGGCGTTCCCACACCAAAGTAAGTTCAAAAAGCCCACAAATAAATCATGCAGACTAACCACTGTTTCTAAGTGCTTGGGGAACAAGCAACTTCCAATATCACTGCAGAATATCATACAAACTTTTGGAGATTTTTTAGCATCATCAACCAAAGAGGTGAAAGATGAATATGAAAGTCAGCATTGATGATGATGAGAAGAAGGAAAGCAAGTGAACTCCAATAGATTGTATTGTTAAGTGATTGTTTTACATCAAATATTGCTGTAATTGAAAGTTGGATTGTATCCTTATTTGTCCTGCCTGTCTGCATAGTATAGTTTTCTTTATATACCCCTGCCTGCCTGCATAGCATAGTCTTTCTTTATAATTCAATAAGCAAGATGCTTGATTATTCACAACATTCTTATCTTCAAAACTTGTTTGCACTCAATTTTCAAGAATGCATCACATGAAAGTTCTTTGAAAAGAAGGATTGAGGAATTAAACGATTTTGAGGCAAGCAAAAGATTAAGAGAAGTGGTGGTTCTAGTTGTATGATT
>NW_026265108.1:28662-29573 GCF_000817695.3 Arachis duranensis | reverse complement strand
AGCATAGCTTTGATGTGTTTGGTTGATTAATGATAGGTGAAGAAAGCTTGGAGAAAGGTTGAAGCAAGAAGGAATGGCTAGGAGTAAAGAGAGGACAATGGAATAAGTAAAATTGAACCAGGAAGCAAAAACCTGGACCTAAAGTTAGCCTCAAACTTTTGCACAAACTTTTGGGTGAAAAGTTAGCCCCAACGTTAGACCCCTAACTTTTGGGCTAATGTTGGAACTTGAAAATCACTCCCTGGGCACCAAAAGTTTGCGCCAATGTTAGACCCCTAACTTTTGGGCTAACGTTGGCACTTGAAAATACCCCTGACCACCAAAAGTTTGCGCCAACATTAGTCCCCTAACTTTTGGGCTAACGTTGGCATATGGGAAATACAAAGGGTGAGCAAAAGTTTGCGCCAACGTTAGACCCCTAACTTTTGGGCTAACGTTGGCGCCATAAGTGCACAAGGTAAAGCCAACGTTGGAGCAAATGTTAGACCCCTAACTTTGACACCAACGTTGGTATCAGCAGATTATGGTAGCTGATATGAAAAGTTGGAGCAAAAGTTAGACCCCTAACTTTTGCTCAAACTTTTACTCCAACTTTTGCAAAACTCCAACCCGGTTCAATTGGTTCACTTTGGTTCCTCCCCAAACTCCAAGAGCAATCAATCAAGGCCTCTTTCAACCTAATTCCACCCAGAGCAAAGGCCCAACCCAAGGCTTGAAGATCATTTGAAGAAAGTGTATAAATAGGATAGAATTCAAGTTATTCGGGGAGCTCTTCTTTTTAGTTTTCCCTTTAGTTTTGCTTAGTAGTTTTTCGGAGAGCTTTTGGTATTGAATGATCTTAAATTTCTTAGTTTCGGGGAAGGAGAATTCAATTCCCTTCCTCTTAGTTTTATTGTTTTCAATTTCAATTA
>NW_026265108.1:24901-27570 GCF_000817695.3 Arachis duranensis | reverse complement strand
CAAAATACAAATGGAGTTCAACTCATCTTGCAGTCAAACAAAATTTTTCAGGATATCACCCACCAGCACCACCTCTAATGGTGGCTGGGGATATCACCAAGAATTAACAGATTCTGAGCACTCCAATCCATGGAGATTTGCTTCAGAGACACAAGATGAGCAGGAGAAGCATATGGGATACAAACCTCCACTCCAAAATAATTCATATTATTATCCTCATGGTAGATGGGAGGATTACCACAGAATGAAAGAGCATCCACCCTCACGTCCCAGTTCCTCAATTAAAAGTTCTTCATCACTTGATTATGCCTCAACACAAAGTTTCCTCCGAAATCCATACCAGTCATCCCATCAATCACACAACTCATTCCACACCCCTCAACACAACTTCACCACAACATATTCACGTCACCAAAATTACTCTCAACCTTCATCTCTTGAATTAACAGATGAGGAATACCTTGAAGGCATTGAATTAACAGATGAGGAATACCTTGAAGGCATTGAAATACAGAGAAAACTAGTGGAATTTTACATAAAATCCCCATCTTGGGAAGAAACCATCCTCGAGCAGATAAATGGGTCCTTAGAGCAAACAAAGAGGAACTTAGAACCATCAAACAGTACGGATGAAGACAAATTTGTGGGTGAGGAAGTGGAAAAGCAAGATGAGGAAGCCTCTGTGTCAAGAGAAATTTCAATGAAAAATGAGGTAGAGGAAGCATTTGAACCTGACCTTGCAAATTCACAGCAGCCACTTGAGACGATAAGGGAACATGAAGACTCACAACTCTCACAAACTTCCCTGGACCAAAACGCCTCAACACTTGAAACCATGATTGAAAGGTATGAAGAGAAGATGAAGAAATGTTGGGAAGATCAACAAACCTCCTCCATGATAGAGCTATTAAAGCAAATGTTGGGTGCAAAGAAAGGAGTGGAGGAGCATAAAAGTGAGGAAGTCATTGCAGAGAATTCACACTCAAGTGAAGCAGAAAATCACATGAAGGAAGGGCTCATGGAACCACCAATACAAGAGGCTCTTAATGAAGAAATCACTCCAATAATCACACAGCAACCATGTCTTGACATCCAAGAAGTGAAGGCAATTGACAAAAGCACCAAGAAGAGGATTGCGACCAAAATACCGAGGACAACATTCATAAGAAGGTCAACTGTAAACAATCCTCCCCCTGATCCAGCAAGCAAGACCAATCAAGCCAATTTCACAAGGAGGCTTGCTGAGAAGAGACTAAGAAAGGGGACAACAGCTGAAACTTTCCCCTCCTTAAGGTCATTCCTCTTAACCAACTGGAAGAAGAGGAAGAAAGTGAAGAACAACATGTCAAGCTAGTGACAATAAAAGAGCACTTGTTGGGAGGCAATCCAACCTCAAGGTACTAAGTTTGGTGTTCCCACACCAAAGTAAGTGCAAAAAGCCCACAAATAAATCATGCAGTCTAACCACTGTTTCTAAGTGCTTGGGGAACAAGCGACTTCCAATATCACTGCAGAATATCATACAAACTTTTGGAGATTTTTAGCATCATCAACCAAAGAGGTGAAAGATGAATATGAAATTCAGCATTGATGATGATGAGAAGAAGGAAAGCAAGTGAACTCCAACAGGTTATATTGTTAAGTGATTGTTTTACATCAAATATTGCTTTAATTGAAAGTTGGATTGTATCCTTATTTGTCCTGCCTGTCTGCATAGTATAGTTTTCTTTATATACCCCTGCCTGCCTGCATAGCATAGTCTTTCTTTATAATTCAATAAGCAAGATGCTTGATTATTCACAACATTCTTATCTTCAAAACTTGTTTGCACTCAATTTTCAAGAATGCATCACATGAAAGTTCTTTGAAAAGAAGGATTGAGGAATTAAACGATTTTGAGGCAAGCAAAAGATTAAGAGAAGTGGTGGTTCTAGTTGTATGATTTTGTATTGAGGTTGCATGCTTGTGAAAACTTGCATGGGAGCTCATAGGCAGGATATGAAGTTCAAAGCAGTATTGTGGAGATTCTCAAAAATCAATTGATCCGAGAAGCAGCAAACAAAACAAAAAGAAAAGTAAAGAAAATACAAAAAAAAAAACATGACCCAAGGCTCTGAGCATCAATTACTGGGCAGAAAAAGAAAGAAAGAAACAAAAACTCAAAGAGTTTCTATCCTAGTAAATGCTTGTGGTTGAAGTGTGTCAAGGAAAGAGGCTTGAGCAAGTAAATCCTTAGGGGTGCTTTAACACCTAATACCTTAAAACCAACTGGTTTAGGAGTATTGATTGAAAACTTATTTAAAGAGCCGCTTTGAGACATGACACTTAGAGTCGAGGCCAAAGCACAGAAACTATAAGCTGCTTCAAGGTGATTACATATAAAGAGATCTCTATGATACCATTCGGATGAAAATCCTAATACCTACGACTCCCAATATGTAAGGACTAGTGAGCACTGAAGCCCTTGCATGAGCATATAATTTAGAGTTTACCCCACTGTTACTTAATCACTTCACTCACTGTACTTTACAAGTGTTCTTCAATCCATCTTAATTGAAAGAACCTCTGAGCATAATTCATTTCTTGCCTGGGGACAAGCAAGCTTTAAGTTTGGTGTTGTGATGACAACTCATCTTAGCCTAGTTTCACTAGTCTTTTTCTTTTGTTCT
>NW_026265108.1:19944-23908 GCF_000817695.3 Arachis duranensis | reverse complement strand
TTTGATGTCATTTAAGTTTCTTGCAATTTAAGTTTCAGTTATTTACTTCCATTTTATTTCTATATTCTTGTTCTTAATTGCCATTTAAATTCCTGTCATTATGTTCAAAAGTCACATTGCTCATAAAGTCAAAAATCATGTTCGCTTGACTAAACTTACCATTTAACTAAAGTTGCTTAATCTACCAATCCTCGTGGGATCGACCTCACTCTTTGTGAGTTTTATTACTTGATACGACCCGGTATACTTGCCGGTAAATACGTGAAATCTCATTTTTACGTATCAAGTTTTTGGCGCCGTTGCCGGGGATTGGAAAAGATTGACAATGATTAAGTGAATGGTAGTTTAGATTAAGCATTTTCTTTGTTTTTGCTTTGTACAGTTCTTTTAATTTTTTTGTTTTCTTCTTGACACTAAGTGTTTGTGTTATTGCCTCACTAAGAGATTCTCATCTGAGATATGAATTTCAATTGCTTTGGTGATTGTGTTTTATAAAACTTAAATGGAGTTCACCTCATCTTTTGATCAAACAAACTTTCTGGGATATCACCCACCACCACCAATCTCTAATGGTGGCTGGGAATATCACCAAGAAAATACAAATTCTGAGCACTCCAATCCATGGAGATTTGCTTCAGAGACACAAGATGAGCAAGAGAATCATATGGGATACCAACCACCACCACAAAATGATTCATATCATTATCCTTATGGTGGATGGGAATATCAACAAGAAATGATGGATCATGAGCAATCAACCCAAATGGGATATGCCCCAAGGTCACATAATGATCAAGAAAGTTACATGGGGTATTTTCCACCACCACAAAATGATTCAAGTTACCATACTAATTGTGGTTGGGAAAATCAAGACCAAGGAATGATGGGGTTTGAGCAATCAAACCAAATGGGATGCTTCACAAGAACACAAAATGATTCATACTCCTATGAATGGGACAACTATCCAAATTGTGATTGGGAAGGACAAAACCAAGGAGAATTCAATGTTTCTTATCCCATCCATCATGAGCCAGCACCTCTTAATTATCCAACCTCACCTCCAAATTTTTCATATCAAAATTCTTCACCACTTGATTATGCCTCAACACAAAGTTTCCTCCAAAATCCATACCATTCATCCCATCAATCACACAACTTATTCCACACCCCTCAACACAACTTCACCACAACTCATTCACGTCACCAAAATTACTCTCAACCTTCATCTCTTGAATTAACAGATGAGGAATACCTTGAAGGCATTGAAATACAGAGAAAATTAGTGGAATTTTACACAAAATCCCCATCTTGGGAAGAAACCATCCTCGAGCAGATAAATAGGTCCTTAGAGCAAACAAAGAGGAACTTAGAACCATCAACCAGTACGGATGAAGACAAATTTGTGGGTGAGGAAGTGGAAAAGCAAGATGAGGAAGCCTCTGTGTCAAGAGAAATTTCAATGAAAAATGAGGTAGAGGTGGTTGAACCTGAAACTGCACTTGAGATGATAAGAGAACATGAAGGCTCACAACTCTCACAAACCTCCCTGGACCAAAACGCCTCAACACTTGAATCCATGATTGAAAGGTATGACGAGGAGATGAAGAAATGTTGGGAAGATAAACAAACCTCCCCCATGATAGAGCAATTAAAACAAATGTTGGGTGCCAAGAAAGGAGTGGAGGAGCATGAAAGTGAGGAAGTCATTTCAGAGAATTCACACTCAAGTGAAGCAGAAAATCACATGAAGGAAGGGCTCATGGAACCACCAATACAAGAGGCTCTTAATGAAGAAATCACTCCAATAATCACACATCAACCATGTCTTGACATCCAAGAAGTGAAGGCAATTGACAAAAGCACCAAGAAGAGGATTGCGACCAAGATACCAAGGACAACATTCATGAGAAGGTCAACTGCAAACAATCCTCCCCCTGATCCAGCAAGCAAGACCAATCAAGCCAATTTCACAAGGAGGCTTGCTGAGAAGAGACTAAGAAAGGGGCAACAGCTGAAACTTTCCCCCCTTTAAGGTCATTCCTCTTAACCAACTGGAAGAAGAGGAAGAAAGTGAAGAACAACATGTCAAGCTAGTGACAATAAAAGAGCGCTTGTTGGGAGGCAACCCAACCTGAGGTAGTTCTCTTGTCATATCTATTTCAATAAAAAGGTTAACTAGCTTTATCTAGATTGCAAGAAGCTAAGTTTGGTGTTGCACACCAAAACAATCTAAGGGAGAATGAAGAATCCTAAGTTTGGTGTTCCACCAAAAATCCCATCATAAAACACATTCTCACTTTCTGCCATAAGGCTAGCTTCATGCATTTAGACGGACTAGTTAATTATCTTGCTGTTTTCCAGTTTTTAGTCTATTACCTTAGAAAAAGAAGAAAGAGTTTCACACATGGTTAATTTGATGCATTGGCAAGGTACTAAGTTTGGTGTTCCCACACCAAAGTAAGTTCAAAAAGCCCACAAATAAATCATGCAGACTAACCACTATTTCTAAGTGCTTGGGGAACAAGAAACTTTCAATATCACTGCAGAATATCATATAAACCTTTGGAGATTTTTTTGCATCATCAACCAAAGAGGTGAAAGATGAACATGAAAGTCAAAATTGATGATGATGAGAAGAAGAACAGCAAGTGAATTCCAACATGTTGTATTGTTAAGTGATTGTTTTACATCAAATATTGCAGTAATTGAAAGTTGGATTATATCTTTATTTGCCCTGCCTGTCTGCATAGTGTAGTTTCCTTTATATACCCCTGCCTGCCTGCATAGCATAGCCTTTCTTTATAATTCAATAAGCAAGATGCTTGATTATTCACAACATTCTTATCTTCAAAACTTGTTTGCACTCAATTTTCAAGAATGCATCACATGAAGGTTCTTTGAAAAGAAGGATTGAGGAATAAATCAATTTTGAGGCAAGCAAAAGATTAGGAGAAGTGGTGGTTCTAGTTGTATGATTATGTATTGAGGTTGCATGCTTGTGAAAACTTGCATGGGAGCTCATAGGCAGGATATGAAGTTCAAAGAAGTATTGTGGAGATTCTCAAAAATCAATTGATCCAAGAAGCAAGCAAAACAAAAATAAAGTAAAGAAAATACAAAAACAAAAAGAACATGGCCCAAGGCTCTGAGCATCAATTACTAGGCAGAAAAAGAAAGAAAGAAAAAAAAACTCAAAGAGTTGTTATCCTAGTAAATGCTTGTGGTTGAAGTGTGTCAAAGAAAGAGGCTTGAGCAAGTAAATCCTGAGGGGTGCTTTAACACCTAATACCTTAAAACCAACTGGTTTAGGAGTATTGATTGAAAACTTATTTAAAGAGCCGCTTTGAGACATGACACTTAGAGTCGAGGCCAAAGCACAGAAACTATAAGCTGCTTCAAGGTGATTACATATAAAGAGATCTCTATGATACCATTCGGATGAAAATCCTAAGACCTACGACTCCCAATATGTAAGGACTAGTGAGCACTGAAGCCCTTGCATGAGCATATAATTTAGAGTTCACCCCACTGTTACTTAATCACTTTACTCACTGTACTTTACAAGTGTTCTTCAATCCATCTTAATTGAAAGAACCTCTGAGCATAATTCATTTCTTGCTTGGGGACAAGCAAGCTTTAAGTTTGGTGTTGTGATGACAAGTCATCTTAGCCTAGTTTCACTAGTCTTTTCCTTTTGTTTTCACTTGAATTATGCACTTTCTTGAGGTCTAAGCAAGCCAATTTGGGTAGATTTTCATGCTTCCTTTGATTGAATTAACCATAGATGAATTAATGCAATTTCATGAGGTTTTATGCTATATTTGATACATATTGTGAAAGAATGAATATCTCATGATTTTAAGCATAGCTTTGATGTGTTTGGTTGATTAATAATAGGTGAAGAAAGCTTGAAGAAAGGTTGAAGCAAGAAGGAATAGCTAGGAGTAAAGAGAGGACAATGGAA
>NW_026265108.1:13866-19816 GCF_000817695.3 Arachis duranensis | reverse complement strand
TTAGCCCCCTAACTTTTGGGCTAACGTTGGCACATGAAAATACAAGGTGGGCACCAAAAGTTTGCGCCAACGTTAGACCCCTAACTTTTGGGCTAACGTTGGCACTTGAAAATACCCCTGACCACCAAGATTTTGTGCCAACGTTAGACCCCTAACTTTTGGCTAACATTGGCGCCATAAGTGCACAAGGTAAAGCCAACGTTGGAGCAAAAGTTAGACCCCTAACTTTGGCACCAACGTTGGTATCAGCAAATCATGGTGGCTAATATGAAAAGTTGGAGCAAAAGTTAGCCTCTAACTTTTGCTCAAACTTTTGGTCCAACTTTTGCAAAACTCCAACCCGGTTCACTTGGTTCACTTCGGTTCCTCTCCAAACTCCAAGAGCAATCAACCAAGGCCTCTCTCAACCCAATTCCACCAAGAGCAAAGGCCCAACCCAAGGCTTGAAGATCATTTGAAGAAAGTGTATAAATAGGATAGAATTCAAGTTATTCGGGGAGCTCTTCTTTTTAGTTTTCCTTTTAGTTTTGCTTAGTAGTTTTACGGAGAGCTTTTGGGTGTTGAGTGAATTTTAATTTCTAAGTCTCGGGGAAGGAGAATTGAATTCCCTTCCTCTCAGTTTTATTGCTTTCAATTTCAATTACAATTGTCTTGGATCTTGGGGTAGAGAATTGAAGGAATTCTGTTTCAATCTCACCTTAGATCTCTCTGTTGATTTTCACTGCAATTTAATTTCCAATTCGGTTCATTGCTTCTTCATCTAATCTCTTTGCAATTTACAATTCCATTGCTATTGTTCTTGTTGGATCTAGGAAGGCATTGAGATCTAGACTTGGTTTTCTAGTCTCTGGGTCCTGAGATCTCATTTTACCATTTCAATTCTCTGTTTCTTGCTTTATTTGTTCATTTTACTTGTCTGTTTAAATCCGATTCAACCCCAATTCCCATTTAATCTTCTGTTTGATGCAAATTAATTTCTCTTTGTTTAATTCCTGCAAATCAAAGTCCAACCCCCTTACATTTCAAGCCATTTACATTTCTTGTCAAACCAAATCTTGATTCGCTTGACTAAATCAACCACTAAACTAAAATTGCTCAATCCTTCAATCCCTGTGGGATCGACCTCACTCCCGTGAGTTTTTAATACTTGATGCGACCCGATGCACTTGCCGGTGAGTTTTGTGTTGGATCGTTTTCCACACATCAAGTTTTTGGCGCCGTTGCCGGGGATTGATTAAATTGACAATGATTAAGTGAGGGGGTAGTTTAGATCAAGCACTTTTTCTTAATTTTTGATTAACCCACTAACTGTTTGATTTTTTGCTTAAACTAACTAAAACTTCAATCCAATAGTAGATTGAAGTATCACTGGTTTGTGCGTTACTTATGTTATGCTTGTATGTCAGGTACAAGAAGAAACACACTAAATTTTCATGAACAAGATGAAAGAACTCTCAGGAGGTTAAGAAGAGCTGAAAGAGGGAAAAATATTGTTGGAGAAGAGGAATCAGACGAAGAATTCCAAGAGATGGAGGAACATTCAACGAATCCACCAGGTGGAGCAGACAACAACAATGACAACCCACCCCAGAGGAAAGTTTTGGCCTCCTATACCTTTGCAAATCCTAGACATTGTGGAAGCAGCATTTTGGCTCCAAATGTCAATGCAAATAATTTTGAACTTAAGCCACAACTCATCACTTTGGTTCAGAACAATTGCTCTTTTGGTGGAGGATCACTTGAAGACCCGCACCAACACTTATCCACCTTCTTGAGGATATGTAACACTGTCAAAACTAATGGTGTGCCTCCTGACAGTTACAAATTGATGCTATTCCCATTCTCTCTTAGGGACAAGGCCACTCAATGGTTGGAATCGTTTCCAAGGGACAGCATCAATAACTGGGATGATTTGGTAACCAAGTTCCTTGCCAAGTTTTATCCACCTCAGAGGATTATAAGGTTGAAGGCTGAGGTACAAACATTTACACAAATGGAGGCTGAACCCATTTATAAGGTATGGGAGAGGTACAAGGCTCTAGTCAGAAAATGCCCCCCTGCCATGTTTAATGAATGGGAGAAGCTGCAAAACTTCTATGAAGGCTTAACATTGAAATCCCAGGAAGCTTTGGATCATTCAGCTGGAGGTTCCTTGCAACTCATGAAAACTGCAGAGGAGGCTCAAGAACTCATTGATATGGTGGCTAACAACCAATATTTCTTTGCTCATCAAAGAAGCCGCCAACCATCACAAAGAAGAGGAGTAATGGAGCTAGAAGGAGTGGATTCAATCCTGGCTCAAAACAAATTAATGCAGCAGCAAATTCAACAACAATTTGAGCAAATGACCAAGAGGATTGATGGCCTCCAAGTTGCAGCAGTTAACACTAGCCAACCATCAACCACATGGGGGCAAAATGAAGAAATTCAAGAGGAGCAACAGCAAGAACAAGTCCAGTACATGCATTCTAGTCCAAATGAATTCTATGGTGATACTTACAACCCCTCATGGAAGAATCACCCCAACCTCAGATGGGGAGACACTCACAACCAAAACCAACAACCATGGCAGAGGAACTCAAACCAAAACAACCCAAGAAACAACCAAAATTTCAACCAGCAGCAAATTAACCAAAACACTTATAGAAAACCTCAAAACAACTACCCCAATCTCAACCAGTACCAACCCACTAACCAACCTACCAACCAAAATGCTTATCATCCACCACCCACAGCTCACAACCCACCACAAGCACCACCTGAACCCCAAAGACTCACCAACTTGGAGACCTTGATAGACAAAATGATGAAACACCAGGAAATAACAAACAAAAACCATGAAGCATCACTAAAAAGCCTAGAGAGGTAGATTGGGCAACTCTCCAAGCAAATTTCTGTTGAGAGACCTTCAAGCTCACTGCCCAGTGACACAATCCCAAATCCCAAGGAGGAATGCAAGGTAATACAATTAAGGAGTGGGAGAACGTTGATGAGCAACAATGACACTACAAAGAAGCAAACAGGGAGCATCAAAGAACCAACAGAGGATGAGGAGCAAACAAAAGCAGATAAAGCTAATGAGCAATTTGTGATGCCAAACAAAAGCACTGAGAAACTCAAAGAGAAGGACAACCAGCCACATAGCTCAAGGGAACCGACTTAGAGACAGCAGCAAATAGGAAAGAGCATCGCACCTCCACTGCCATATCCTCAGAGGTTCAACAAAGAGGTTAAGGACCAGCATTTCCACAAGTTCCTTGAGACCTTCAAGAAGCTGGAAATCAATATTCCCTTGGCTGAAGCACTTGAGCAAATGCCTCTGTATGCCAAGTTCTTGAAGGAGCTTATCAATAAGAAAAGAAATTGGGATGAGAAGGAAACCGTATCACTCACTGAGGAATGCAGGGCCTTGATTCAAAAAGGGCTTCCTCCTAAGCTTGAGGACCCAGGGAGCTTCTTGTTGCCTTGCACCATTGGGAATTTGACCATCACTAAAGCAATGTGCGATCTCGGAGCAAGTATTAATTTGATACCATCCTCCATGGTGAAAAAGCTGCATATAGAGGAAGTCAAACCAGCACAAATGTCTCTGGAGCTGGTAGATAAGTCAATGGTATATCCCAGGGGTGTAATTGAAAATCTTTTGGTCAAGGTGGACAGTTTTATATACCCTGCTGATTTTGTGGTTCTAAATTCAAACGAGGATGATGGTGACTCTGTTATACTGGGAAGGCCATTCTTGGCCACTGCTAGAGCTATCATAGACGTAGAGGAAGGGGAATTAACTCTCAGGATGCATGATCAGAGTGTCACTCTGAAGGTATTACTAGAGGCACAATGTAGCAAGGAGAAGAAAGACTATATGAAAATTGACAAGGGAGAATCACAGTTGAAGGAAGAAAATGACAAGGAGAGTTACAGCAACATCCCAAAGATAAGAGTTATGCAAACTAATGAAGGAGCCCAAGAGGATATCGGAGTATTAGCCACTGAGAAGAAAGGTCCCCAAGGGAAGCCCATGGCCAGAAAAGAAAGATCAACAAAATAGTAAATGGTCACAGAGCAAAGTTGTACTTGGGAGGACAATGGGATAAGGAAAAAGAGGTCCAGAACCTACAGCCCTCTTGAAAAGAATTGAAAGATGTCAAGCTAGTGACAATAAAAGAGCGCTTGTTGGGAGGCAACCCAACCTGAGGTAGTTTTCTTTTCATAGCTTTTTCAATAAAAATGTTGAATAATTGATATGTATTGCAAGGAGCTAAGTTTGGTGTTGCACACCAAAAACAACTTAAGGGAGAATGTAGGATTTTAAGTTTGGTGTTCCACCAAAACCTCATTCAAAAGCACATTCTAACTTCTTGCACATTGCTAGCAATCAAACAGATTATTCAACCAATTAACTGCTTTTTAGTCTTAACTTCATAACCTTTAGCAAGGACACAAGATTTTGCCTAAAGTTAACTTGTTGTATCAAGAGAAGTGGCAAGAAATTAAGTTTGGTGTCCCCACACCAAATTAAATCCACAAGCCACACTCAATACTAACTGGTCACCTAAGGGCTTGAGAAGCAAGCAACTTTTGAGAATTGTGCAGGGAATTCACCACCATTTGAGGACACAATGTGGGCACAACAGAAGGGAGGACAAAGGAACTGCAAACTAATAGGTTGTATTCACACTTAACTCTTGCTGTGGAAAAATGTTTTGACTTGTGTTTTGTTAAAATGTTCATCTAATACAAGTAGAATCACTCTTAAAATAAGTAAGCTAGCTTAAGTATGTGCTTGTGTGTTTACTTCCACTTGACTAAAAGCATGTCCTGTCCCCTGCATCTTTAATTTAATAAAAGAAATGTTTGAAGGTGAAGTAAGATAGTTCTCTGTTAGATAGAAGTATGATTAAAGTAAGTGGTGGTATGTGTGTGTGACTATATAATAGCTCACTTTTAGTGAATAAAAGAACTAGAGTGTCTCCTTCTAAATATAAAGTGGCCTACTGTCTATGAATCTCAATTAAATAAAGATCCTTGGTTAGAAAGAAAAACAAAAAGAAAGAAAGAAAAGAGATAGCCAAAAAGTGGCAGGAAAGAAAAAGGAAACAAAAAGAAACAAAGCTGGACACCAATAGCTTGAACTTTAAAATATATGCCTGTGGTGTCTTTGTACTAGGATCTGCTTGAATTAGTAAGCTCTTTGGAGTGCTTCAACACTTGGTGACTTGGATTAACTAATCCGGGATCATCAGCTGAAAGTCCACTATCAAGAGCAACCTAACTACAAGGCATTTAGTAACCCAAAGAGGTGCTGGGCATCAATGTTTTAAGAAGGAATGTGAACCAAGTGTTCATGGTGAATAATGTGTCAAGTATACAGAAAAGAAAAATGAACTTGCTACACATGACACTCAATTGAAGCTTTTGAACAAAATAATAGACAAGGATAAAGGAATAATGAGAGGTCATAGCAGTATGGTACTTGAAGTTTGAAGGAGACTTTCTAAGCCTAAGAGTGAATAAGAAGTGAGTGTTTGCATATCCACACAAAACCCCATAAACTACCAATAATATTCTTCTAGCATGAGCATCCTCTTCCATTTCATTCTTTCTTCTCAATAAATCCTTTCTTGCTTGGGGACAAGCAAGATTTAAGTTTGGTGTTGTGATGACAAGTCATCTTAGCCTAGTTTCACTAGCCTTTTTCTTTTGTTTTCAATTGAATTATGCACTTTCTTAAGCCATAAGCAAGCCAATTGGGTAGATTTTCATGCTTCCTTTGATTGAATTAACCATAGATGAATTAATGCAATTTCATGAGGTTTTATGCTATATTTGATACATATTGTGAAAGAATGAATATCTCATGATTTTAAGCATAGCTTTGATGTGTTTGGTTGATTAATGATAGGTGAAGAAAGCTTGGAGAAAGGTTGAAGTAAGAAGGAATGGCTAGGAG
>NW_026265108.1:10302-11480 GCF_000817695.3 Arachis duranensis | reverse complement strand
CCAAACTCCAAGAGCAATCAATCAAGGCCTCTTTCAACCTAATTCCACCCAGAGCAAAGGCCCAACCCAAGGCTTGAAGATCATTTGAAGAAAGTGTATAAATAGGATAGAATTCAAGTTATTCGGGGAGCTCTTCTTTTTAGTTTTCCTTTTAGTTTTGCTTAGTAGTTTTACGGAGAGCTTTTGGGTGTTGAGTGAATTTTAATTTCTAAGTCTCGGGGAAGGAGAATTGAATTCCCTTCCTCTCAGTTTTATTGCTTTCAATTTCAATTACAATTGTCTTGGATCTTTGGTTGGAGAAATGAAGGAATTCTGTTTCAATCTCATCCTAAGATCTCTCTGTTTCATTTTACTGCATAATTGAATTTCCGTTTCTGTTATTTGCTTCTTCTTCTACTTTCTTCGTAATTTACAATTCCCTTGCAATTGTTCTTGTTGGATCTAGGAAGGCATTGAGATCTAGACTCAGTTATCTAGTCTCTTGGGCCCTGAGATCTGAATTTCCAATTTCCAATTCTCTGTTTATTGCTTTTCATGTTCATTTACTCTTCTGCTTCAGATCCGATTCAATCCCAATCCCCTTTTGCTCTTCTGTTTGATGCAATTTACGTTGCCTTGTTTAAATTTCTGCAAATCCAATTCCCAATTCCCTTTACAATTCAAGTCATTTACATTTCTTGTAATTTAAGATTCCGCAATTTACATTTCTTGCGTTCTAAGTTTCTGCAATTTATATCACTTGTTCTTTAAGATTCGGCAATTTAATTCTTGCTCTCTTTAATTTCATGCAATCTACACATTCCCTTTACTTTCAGTGCAATTTAAATTCTGCAAATCACAAATCACTCAACCAAATCTTGATTCGCTTGACTAAATCAACCACTAAACTAAAATTGCTCAATCCTTCAATCCATGTGGGATCGACCTCACTCCCGTGAGTTTTTACTACTTGATGCGACCTGGTGCACTTGCCGGTGAGTTTTGTGTTGGATCGTTTTCCACACATCAAGTTTTTGGCGCCGTTGCCGGGGATTGAATAGATTGACAATGATTAAGTGAGGTGGTGGTCTAGATCAAGCATTTTCTTTATTTTTGTTCTCTGTTTTAGATTGAAACCAAGGTGTTTGAGTTTATGCCTCACTAAAAAATCCTCATCTGTGATATGAGTAATTTCAATT
>NW_026265108.1:3069-8932 GCF_000817695.3 Arachis duranensis | reverse complement strand
CACTTGCCGGTTGGATTTGTGTGTTGGAAATTCATTTTCCGCAAAAACACCATCAAGTTTTTGGCGCCGTTGCCGGGGATTGAATAGATTGACAATGATTAAGTGAGGTGGTGGTCTAGATCAAGTATTTTCTTTATTTTTGTTCTCTGTTTTAGATTGAAACCAAGGTGTTTGAGTTTATGCCTCACTAAGAACTTCTCATCTGTGATATGAGTAATTTCAATTTTCAATGGTGTTGTGCTTTCCAAAATACAAATGGAGTTCAACTCATCTTGCAGTCAAACAAAATTTTTCAAGATATCACCCACCAGCACCAACCTCTAATGGTGGCTGGGGATATCACCAAGAATTAACAGATTCTGAGCACTCCAATCCATGGAGATTTGCTTCAGAGACACAAGATGAGCAGGAGAAGCATATGGGATACAAACCTCCACTCCAAAATAATTCATATTATTATCCTCATGGTAGATGGGTGGATTACCACAGAATGAAAGAGCATCCACCCTCACGTCCCAGTTCCTCAATTAAAAGTTCTTCATCACTTGATTATGCCTCAACACAAAGTTTCCTCCAAAATCCATACCAGTCATCCCATCAATCACCAAAATACAAATGGAGTTCAACTCATCTTGCAGTCAAACAAAATTTTTCAGGATATCACCCACCAGCACCACCTCTAATGGTGGCTGGGGATATCACCAAGAATTAACAGATTCTGAGCACTCCAATCCATGGAGATTTGCTTCAGAGACACAAGATGAGCAGGAGAAGCATATGGGATACAAACCTCCACTCCAAAATAATTCATATTATTATCCTCATGGTAGATGGGAGGATTACCACAGAATGAAAGAGCATCCACCCTCACGTCCCAGTTCCTCAATTAAAAGTTCTTCATCACTTGATTATGCCTCAACACAAAGTTTCCTCCGAAATCCATACCAGTCATCCCATCAATCACACAACTCATTCCACACCCCTCAACACAACTTCACCACAACACATTCACGTCACCAAAATTACTCTCAACCCTCATCTCTTGAATTAACAGATGAGGAATACCTTGAAGGCATTGAATTAACAGATGAAGAGTATCGTGAAGGCCTTGAAATACAGAGAAAACTAGTGGAATTTTACACAAAATCCCCATCTTGGGAAGAAACCATCCTCGAGCAAATAAATGGGTCCTTAGAGCAAACAAAGAGGAACTTAGAACCATCAAACAGTACGGATGAAGACAAATTTGTGGGTGAGGAAGTGGAAAAGCAAGATGAGGAAGCCTCTGTGTCAAGAGAAATTTCAATGAAAAATGAGGTAGAGGTGGTTGAACCTGAAACTGCACTTGAGATGACAAGAGAGCATGAAGACTCACAACTCTCACAAACCTCCCTGGACCAAAATGCCTCAACAACCCTCCTTCCAAGCCTTGTTTCACCTATCATCAATCAATCAAAATCATCAAAGCTATGCTTCAAATCATGAGAATATTTCCATTCTAAAATGTAACAATTATAACACAATATCTCATGAAAAGGCATCATTTTATACATGATTGATTGAGTCAAAGATAACATGAATTTCAACCCTATTGGCTTACTTATGGCTTAAGAAAGTGCATAAAACTAATTAAAAACAAAGAAAAAGACTAGTAAAACTAGGCTAAGATGACTTGTCATCACAACACCAAACTTAAAACTTGCTTGTCCCCAAGCAAGAAAAGAATTATTGAGAAGAAAGGATGAAAGAGGAAGATGAGGTAAATGTTAGTAGAAGATTATTGGTAGCTCATGGGGTTTTATGCAGACATGTGACTACTCACTTCTTATTGACTTATAGGCCTAGAAGTTTCCCTCTAAGCATCAAGCAACACATTGCTATGACCTCTCATTATTCTTTTGTCCTTGTTTACTAAAAAAAACCTTTTTAAGCTTTAATTCAGTGTCATGTGTAACAAGCTTCTTTTCTTTACTTGTGCTTGACACATTATTCACTTTAGACACTTGGCTTACATTCCTTCTTAGAGCATTGATGCCCAGCACCTCTTTGGGTCACTAAATGCCTTGTAGTTAGGTTGCTCTTGATGGTGGACTTTCAGTTGATAATCCCGGGTTAGTTAACCCAAGTTACCAAGTGTTAAAGCACTCCAAAGAACTTAATAATCCAAGCAGATCCTAGTACAAAAACACCACAGGCATATATTCTAAGGTTCAAGCTATTGGTGTCTAGCTTTATTCTTTCTTCTTTTTATTTTTCTTGCTGCCACTTTTGGATTTTCTCATTCCTACTTGTTTTTCTTTTCAACCAAAGGACTTTTATTTTTGAGATTCATAGACAATGAGCTACTTTTTAACTTAAAAAGGAGAACATTCTGTTCCTTTTATTCACTAAAAGTGAGTCACAACACACTCACACATATATACCTCCACTTACTATTATTTGACTCTTAGCTAACAATTAACCATATTGCTTCCTTTTTCAAACATTTCTTTTTATTGAATTAAAGATGCAGGGGATAAAGCATGCATTTAGTTAAGTGAAAGTAAACACACAAGCACACACTTAGACTAGCTTACTTGTTGCAAAGAGTGATTTTACTTGTACTAAATGAACACTTTAGCAAGACATAAGTCAAAACATTTCTCAACAGTAAGAGTCAAGTATAGATACAACCTATTGGGTTGCAGTCCTCTTGTCCTTCCTTCTGTTGTGCTCCTTTTGAGTTATGATGCATAATATCTTCAAATGGTTGTTAGTTTCCTGCACAATTCTCAAAAGTTGCTTGCTTCTCAAGCCCTTAGGTGACTGGTTAGTATGCATGAATTGAATGTGGCTTTTGGATTTAATTTGGTGTGGGAACACCAAACTTAATTCCTTGCCACTTCCTTTGATGCAACAGATTAACTATATGTAAGATCTTGTGTCCTTGCTAAAGGTTATAAAACTAAAACTAGAAAGCAATTAAATGGTTGAATGATTTGTCTAATTGCTTGGAGCTAGCTTTGTGCAGGAAGCGAGAATGTGCTTTTAAGTGATATTTTGGTGGAACACCAAACTTAGAATGCTTCATTCTCTCTTAATTTGTTTTGGTGTGGAATACCAAACTCAGCTCCTTGCGATACATATCAATTATTCAACCTTTTTATTGAAAAACCTATGAAAAGAAAACTACCTCATGTTGGGTTGCCTCCCAACAAGCGCTCTTTTAATGTCACTAGCTTGACATTGGTCCCCTTAGGGTGGTTGATGACTGAAATGGCGCAGCTTATCCCCCCTCACTGTAAATCTTCTCTGTGTGCCATTATGCTCAATTTCAATATGCTCAAGGGAAAGCACTTTGTTCACTGTGTAGTAATCTTGTGCTTCTTGCTGTTGGTATACTAATTGTACCTTGTCATCCTTAGAGAACCTTTCAGTTGGGATCTTCTTATTCTTCCACCCTTTGTAAGCCTTCTTGTTTTTCTTTCTCTTTCTTGTTAGTCTTTCTTTCTTGACAGTGGCCTTTGTTGAAGAGTCTTCCTCTTTGGTTGTCACTTCAAGCTTTCTTTGATTTCCCTTTTTACTTTGCATATTATCAGTCTTTTGCTCTATTGTGATGTTGGTTTCTTGCTTCGGAATATAGTTACCAATTGCCTTGCTAGTTTCTTCCTTACTATGCATGCTTCCCTTGTCAATTTCTAGACAATGGTTTCCCTCATCACATATTTGTGTTTCTGAAAACACTTTCAGGGTGATGCTTTCCTCATGCATTCTGATAGTTAGCTCTCCCTGTTCTACATCAATGATGGCTCTAGCAGTAGCTAAAAATGGTCGCCCGAGTATTATGGAGTCACCCTCATTCCCGGTTGAGTCCATGACCACAAAGTCTGTAGGAAAGATGAACTTGTCAACCTTAACTAACATGTTTTTAATCACTCCCTTGGGATGTACCACTGATTGGTCCACCAATTCTAAGGACATCTGTGTTGGTTTCACCTTCCCTATGCCAAGCTTTTTCACTAAGGATGATGGAATTAGATTTATGCTTGCTCCTAAGTCACACATCCCCTTGTTGATAAATAGACTTCCAATGGTGCAAGGTAGGAAGAAACTTCCAGGGTCTTCCAGCTTGGGAGGGAGTCCTTTTCTGATGAGTGCACTGCACTCTTCAGTGAGAAGCACAGTCTTCTTTTCTTGCCAACTTCTCTTCTTGTTGATAAGCTCTTTCAAGAACTTTGCATACAGAGGCATTTGTTCCAATGCTTCAGCCAGTGGAATGTTTATCTCCAATTTCTTTAAGACTTCAAGAAATTTAGGGAAGTGTTGGTCCTTAGTCTCTTTGCTGAACCTTTGAGGATAAGGCAATGGAGGTGTGAAGTTCACTCCCTGCCTGTGATCTTTGGTTGATTCTTTCATTACTTTCTTAGAGTTGTGTGGTTGCTTATCCTTCTCTTGAGCCTGATTGCGAGTTCGCTTGCTTGCTGTTACATCCTTATCGTTGGTTTCCTCTTCTTCAGCTTGTTTCTTGTCACCTTCCTCCTCTATTGGCCTCTTGCTGTTCTCCACTTGCTTCTTTGTAGTGTTATTGTTGCTTGTCAATGTTCTCCCACTTCTTAACTGTATCGCTTGGCACTCTTCCTTAGGATTTGGAATTGTGTCACTCGGCAGGGAACTTGATGGCCTCTCTGTTGCAAAGTGTTTAGAGAGCTGGCCTATTTGTCTTTCCATGTTCTTGATGGAGGCTTCTTGATTTTTGGCTGTCATTTCTTGATGTTTCCACAGCTTGTCTATCAAGGTTTCCAGGTTAGTGATTCTTTGAGATTCAGGAGGTGCTTGTGGTTGGTTGTGAGGTGTGGGCGGTTGATGGTAAGTGTTTTGGTTGATAGATTGATTGTGGGTTGGATAATGGTTGGAGTTGGGGTAAGTGTTTTGTGGTTTTTTGAATGAATTTTGGTTGTTGTTTTGCTGGTTGTTCCTTGGGTTATTTTGTGTGGTTTTGCTGGTTGTTCCTTAGGTTATTTTGGGTTGTGTTTCTTTGCCATGGTTGTTGGTTATGGTTATAGTTATCTCCCCATCTAAGGTTGGGATGATTCTTTCAGGAAGGATTGTAGGTATCACCATAAACTTTATTCTGTCCAGAGTTTTGGTTATGCATGTACTTCACTTGCTCCTGTTGTTGCTCTTCTTGGCTTTCTTCATTCTGCACCCATACAGTTGATGGTTGGCTTGTGTTCACAGCTGCTACTTGAAGGCTGTCAATTCTTTTGGCCATTTGTTCAAACTGTTGTTGCATTTGTTGTTGCATTATCTTGTTTTGAGCCAAGATGGAATCCACTCCTTCCAGTTCTAGTACCCCTTTTCTCTGTGATGGTTGGCGGGTTCTTTGATGAGCAAAGAAATATTGATTGTTGGCCACCATGTCCACAAGATTCTGGGCTTCCTCAGCAGTTTTCATTAGTTGTAATGAACCTCCAGCAGAGTGATCTAATGCCTCTTGAGATTTCAATGTCAAGCCTTCATAGAAATTCTGCAGCACATCCCATTCATTGAACATTTCTAGGGGACACTTTCTGATTAGAGCTTTGTACCTCTCCCATGCTTCATACAAAGATTCAGCATCTAATTGAGTCAATGTCTGCACCTCGGTTTTCAGCCTGATGATCCTTTGGGGTGGGTAAAATTTGGCTAGAAATTTAGTCACCAAATCATCCCAACTAGTGATACTTCCTTTGGGAAAAGTCTCAAGCCATTGTGCAGCCTTATCCCTTAGTGAGAATGGGAATAACAAGAGCTTGTAAGTTTCAGGGTTCACGCCATTGGATTTGACAGTGTCACAAATCCTTAAGAAGGTAGATAAATGCTGGTTAGGATCTTCCAATGGGCT
>NW_026265108.1:0-2328 GCF_000817695.3 Arachis duranensis | reverse complement strand
CTTCAATTCTCCAACACCCAAGATTCAAACAACCTTGCAGGAAAGAAAACAATAAAACCCAGAGGAAGAGAATTCAATTCTCTTCCCAGAAACTCTCTCAAATGTCAAGTGCTCTCTCCAAAAGTTCCTCTCCAGAATTACAAAAATCAAAAGCTCCCTAAAACTTTAAATCCTAAGCTATTTATACACTTTCTTCTAATGATCTTCAAGCCTTGAATTGGGCCTTGGCCTTGATGGAATTGGGTTGCTAGTTGCCTCCGTTGATTGCTCTAAGTGTTGGGAAGAAAACCACTTGTGAACCGGCCATGCAAGTTTCACGTTTGAGCCAACGTTTGAGGGCAAACGTTGACTCAAACATTGCTGAGTGAATGATGAAGCAGAGGCCGTTGCTGTCATCCACGTTTGGCTCAACGTTTGAGGTCAAACGTGGATCCCCTATGCATTCTTTTTGGCCAACGTTTGGCCCAACGTTTGAGGTCAAACGTTGGCGCAAACGTGGCTCAATTAACTCATCAATCAGGGGTGCTCTTCCATGCTCTTATTCGCCAAAATGTCGCCAACGTTTGACCCAACGTTTGAGGTCAAACGTTGGCTCAAACGTTGGTTTTGCCCAGGAGCTCTTTCTTCTTTCTTGGCGCCAACGTTTGCCTCAACGTTTGAGGTCAAACGTTGGCGCAAACTTCATCCTCCCAGGGCACCATTTTCATTCCTTGTGGCGCCAACGTTTGCCTCAACGTTTGAGGTCAAACGTTGGCTCCAACGTTGGCTTCCAATACTCTTTCTTCGGTCAACGTTTGCCTCAACGTTTGAGGTCAAACGTTGGCCCCAACGTTGGCATCCAGGGGCTCTTTCTTCAGCCAACGTTTGCCTCAAAGTTTGAGGTCAAACGTTGGCTCCAACGTTGCCTCCCAGGGGCTTCTTTTTGAGCTTCCTGCACCTTCCTTCCAAGCCTTGTTTCACCTATCATCAATCAATCAAAATAATCAAAGCTATGCTTCAAATCATGGGAATATTTCCATTTTAAAATGTATGACAATTATAACACAATATCTCATGAAAAGGCATCATTTTATACATGATTGATTGAGTCAAAGATAACATGAATTTCAACCCTATTGGCTTACTTATGGCTTAAGAAAGTGCATAAAACTAATAAAAAACAAAGAAAAATACTAGTAAAACTAGGCTAAGATGACTTGTCATCACAAGCTAGTGACAATAAAAGAACGCTTGTTGGGAGGCAACCCAACCTGAGGTAGTTCTCTTGTCATATCTATTTCAATAAAAAGGTTAACTAGCTTTATCTAGATTGCAAGAAGCTAAGTTTGGTGTTGCACACCAAAACAATCTAAGGGAGAATGAAGAATTCTAAGTTTGGTGTTCCACCAAAATCCCATTATAACACATTCTCACCTTATGCATAATATGGGCTTCAAGCATACTGGATGAATTAGTTAACTATTTTGCTGTTTTCTAGTTTTCAGCCTTATTACTTTTGAGAAAGAAAAAAAGAATTTCACACATGGTTAATGAAAACCTTTGGCAAGGTACTAAGTTTGGTGTTCCCACACCAAAGTAAGTTCAAAAAGCCCACAAATAAATCATGCAAACTAACCACTGTTTCTAAGTGCTTGGGGAACAAGCAACTTCCAATATCACTGCAGAATATCATACAAACTTTTGGAGATTTTTAGCATCATCAACCAAAGAGGTGAAAGATGAATATGAAAGTCAGCATTGATGATGATGAGAAGAAGGAAAGCAAGTGAACTCCAACAGGTTGTATTGTTAAGTGATTGTTTTACATCAAATATTGCTGTAATTGAAAGTTGGATTGTATCCTTATTTGTCCTGCCTGTCTGCATAGTATAGTTTTCTTTATATACCCCTGCCTGCCTGCATAGCATAGTCTTTCTTTATAATTCAATAAGCAAGATGCTTGATTATTCACAACATTCTTATCTTCAAAACTTGTTTGCACTCAATTTTCAAGAATGCATCACATGAAAGTTCTTTGAAATGAAGGATTGAGGAATTAAACAATTTTGAGGTAAGCAAAAGATTAGGAGAAGTGGTTGTTCTAGTTGTATGATTATGTATTGAGGTTGCATGCTTGTGAAAACTTGCATGGGAGCTCATAGGCAGGATATGAAGTTCAAAGCAGTATTGTGGAGATTCTCAAAAATCAATTGATCTGAGAAGCAGCAAACAAAACAAAAAGAAAAGTAAAGAAAATACAAAAAAAAAATGACCCAAGGCTCTGAGCATCAATTACTGGGCAGAAAAAGAAAGAAAGAAACAAAAACTCAAAGAGTTGCTATCCTAGTA
>NW_026265107.1:32888-36583 GCF_000817695.3 Arachis duranensis | reverse complement strand
TGTGAAGGAAATAAACAATGCCCTCAGAGTATACATCCTTTATAAACAAAAGAACAAGTGATCACAATTTCGTCCACCACTCATCCACGCGTACACGTGGCCTATGCGTACGCGTGGCCTATGCATACGGGTGGATTGTACAATTTACCATCTCACGTGTCTGCGTTGCCTATGCGTGTGCGCATTTGGGAATATAATGCTCATCCACGCATACACATGAGTGACACGTGCGTGTGGATGCAAATTTCCCAATTCCAGTTTTTGATGGCTTGTCGAAGACGTTGGCATCAATGTTTGATTGGCAACGCTCCCTCCAACATTGATTCATCCACGCATGCGCGTCACTTATGCGTGCGTGTGTATTGCCAAAATTCACGCTCATGCGTACGCCTAACATACGCGTACGCGTCAATGCGCTTTTTCAAAATCAAGATTTGGAGCTCATATTGCGCACGTTGGCCTCAACGTAAGCTTGGCAACGTTCCCTCCAACATTGGCTTATCCACGCGTGCGCATCACCTACGCGTACGCGTGGATTGTATTTTCAATTTTCACAAGGCACAGCGTTGGGGGTAACGTTGGCACACCAACGCTTCCTCCAACGTAGGTATCAGAAATTTGCAGAGCCTTTCCTCTTAACGTTTGAGGTAACATTGGTGGTCCAACTTTGGCCACCAACGTTGCTTCTCCTCCTTCTTTTCATGGCCATTCTTCCACTTCCTTCCATGCCTTTCTCTACCTATCAATAAACAATGCATGCATCAAAGCCTTACTAATATCATAAGAGATTGCATCATTCTTATCACACAAGTTATTATGGAATAAATCTCATGAAAAAGTATCAAATTAACCATGTTTGAATGATTCAAGGTATACATGAACTTTTAACCCAAATGATTGCTTATAACTCAAGAAAGTGCATAAAACCTAATGAAATCAAAAGAAAAAGGCTAGTGAAACTAGCCTAAGATGCCTTGACATCAATCGTCAACCTAACTGCGGGACCCCGCGAAGGACGCAGTGCAAGACCTGGCAGCGGGGGTGAAGCTAACATCAATCCTAGCATGATGCGACACTGGGCGGACAACACCATCATGTTCAGGTCGATGCTCCATAATGATCTTTGCATGGCGCCTGGAGTGTCACACCAGACAAATCTTGCATGGACCGCACATGCCCCACAGTATAACATGTCCCATTCAACCCCCAACACGTTTGGTAACGCAGCACTGGTAAGTAAAGCTGGACAACCCTATAGGTGGAGTGCTGTATTACCTGATCAAACACTTGTGCACTCGCGTAAATTATTTTCTCACCCCTTTTTTGTATGCTCCGACATCACAGGACACGATAGGCGCCAATGTCCAAAGCGGTGCAAGCATCATAGGAAGCGGCTCAGCTTTTCCGCCAAAGTTCATTAAAAGAGGGGAACTCCCCAACGACATGAGAACACCTCCGAGAATGCGGAGAAACCCAAGACAGTAGACCAGCCAACACACTCCATCACCTGGAGCAGTGACTTTTCCACCGGTAAGCCCTATATTGTCGGGATTAATGTATCATTAAGGTCGTACTCGAAGTATAAGGGAATTCCGAACACAACGTAACTTTATTTATTCTTTTCGCCGTTCATATGTGCCGACGTCAAGATAACCGGCCAGATGGGTTTTCCATTGGAGGCGGCCCAGATGATAGCCTACATCTTCGGCGAGTGTATGAACCCCGACGAGGAACTATTTTATCGCGGGGATCGACAACAGGATCGAGAGTCATTGTCGTCACTCCTGCCTAGGAATGAACCATCAGCTTACATCCTGGAGCTGCTTGCGCTCAGGACCACATGGATACAGTCGCAGCTGCAACGGTGTTCAGTCTTGTCCCTTCCGCTGATATTTTTGGTAATGTCTCCAAATTATGTCCATCCTATTTCCTCTTGTTTTTCGCTACAGTTATGACCGCTATATGACCGGGCCCTCTCACACATGACAGGAATTTGCTCTAGCCGAGGACATCGATGACGCCACGCTGATGGACTACTTTCGTGGGATGGCTACAAGGCCAAATGGCCTGAGATATGTAAGTATTGCTACGGCGCATACCGCACAGAAAACCAAAAATAAAAAAAATAAAATTATGCAAAACCAAAAAACCAACATGCTCTTTATCATTCCTGTTGCCAATCATCCTTGACCAGAAACGCTAACGCTTGACTCCGTGCCAGATCTATGTCCAAATGAATGACGTCATCGAGGACAAGAAGGAGACGCGCTATTACCTGATGGTCGTGGAGGTCTCCAGTCGCCGGATATGGATATTCGGCAGCTTTTTAACACAGGACACTATTATGGGAAGAAAGTTTGTGGTTAAGTCGGAGGTACGTAATGATCTTCTCTTGGTCCCATAATGCCCGAAATTTATTGTGTTTGCATCTCTATTCCGAGGGTTGTATTTTGTTATTTTTTTTCTTATTATCAGAATAGTTTTGCACTGGTGGGCCTGTTGGGCTTAGCTCGAATCACATATAATCAAAATGTGAAAAAAAATGAAAAAAAATACGCTGCCTCTATTCGGTCAGTTTGGGAACCAGGTTATTTTTTTTTTGTGGACATGTCACAATACCCATATACCTGATGACAAGTCATCATATACCCATTTTTCAAGCTAATTTCACTTGTTTTGTTAGTTTTTATACACTTTCTTGCATCCTAAGTAAGTGATTTGGAATGAAAATGCATGAGTTCTTTAAATCAAGCAACCACCATGAAATTAATGTTAATCCATGAGGTTTAAGCTAATTTTAATTGAATTTTAATTGATTTATAAGCCTCTTGAATTTAGTGATTCTTTGAGTGGTTGTTTTGGTTTATTGTAGGTGAAGAAAAGAAAAAAAAAAAAGAAGAAAACGTGGCCTAAAGAAAGCGTGACTCAAGGAGAAGGAAGCGTGGTTAAAGGAATGAGAAGTGTGCCGCATGGAAGGGAGGAAGCAAACATTGCCCTCCACAAGGGCACACTGCCCTCTAGGAGGGCAACATAAGGAAACAAGCTTGAGAAGCAATTCTGCCCTGCCCTCCTCAAGGGCAATGTCGGGCTCACAAGGGCAGAATTGTGATGCAAAGTATGGTTGGAAGCAAGAATTTTCGCTAAGTTAAAATCTGGCCGCACACAACATGACCATGCCTACTTCAAAGGGCCATAACTTGAGCTACAGACGTCCAATTGATGTGCTTCCAGTTGCGTTGGAAAGCTGACATTCAGAGCTTTCCAACGATATATAGCAATCCATATTTGGCGCACAATTGAGGAAGGAACGAGAGGCATCTTTAAGGGAAAAAAATAAGCGAAAATAAACAAAAATGCTTCCATCAAGGTTCGAAGAGGGAGACACACGGTCAAGGAAGTGGTGCACCAAGGCAACATTGCCCTGCCCTCCACAAGGGCAGGGCAGCATCCTAAGCACCAAGCAACAAATTTGGCGCACCAATTTCCCCCCTGGCAGCACCAACGCACGTACGCCTCAACCTTGGCAGCACCAACTTTTCTGCCTTGCCCTTGGCACGGGCAGGGCAGCGTTTTGCAATCCTGGCAGCACCATGGCCGCACCAACTCGCATCAACACACACCAAGGCCGCACCAACCTCATGCACCATGCACCAAATTTCTGCCCTGCCCTCCACAAGGGCAGGGCAGCCTCCTGG
>NW_026265107.1:31250-32651 GCF_000817695.3 Arachis duranensis | reverse complement strand
TGCAATTTACATTTCTTGTCATTTAAGATTTTACCAATTTACTTTTCTTGCTCTTTACGTTTTTGTCATTTACTTTCTACAATTTACATTCTGTTGGTCATGTTTCATACAATTCACTCAATGTTAGCTTGACTAAACTAATCACCCACTAAAGTTGCTTGATCCATCAATCCCTGTGGGATCGACCTCACTCTTGTGAGTTATTACTACTTGATGCGACCCGGTACACTTGCCGGTTGGATATGTGTGTTGGAAATTCGTTTTTCCACAAAAACACCATCGAGTTTTTGGCGCCGTTGCCGGGGATTGATTAGATCGACAATGATTAAGTGGGTGAGAAGTCTAGATCAAGCATTTTTTTTATTTTTGTTCTCTGATTCAAATTGAAACCAAGGTGTTTGTGTTTTTGCCTCACTAAGCAAAACTCATATCTGATATGAGTAATTTCAATTTTCACTGCCTCACTAAGAAATTCTCTCTCTGTGACATGAATTTCAATTTCCATTGATGTTGTATTTTACAAAATACAAGTGGAGTTCAACTCATCTTATGGTCAAACAAAATTTTATGGGATATCACCCACCATCACCAATCTCTAATGGTGGTTGGGAATATCACCAAGAAACTTCAAATTCTGGGCACTCCAATTCATGGAGCTATGCTTCAGAACCACAAGATGAGAAAGAAAATCATATGGGATATTTCCCTCCACCACAAAATGATGCAAGTCACGATTCTAATGGTGGCTGGGAAGGGAATTCTAGTGCTCCATGTGATATTCATCCAAAGACATCATCACTTGACCAAACTTCAACAGAAAGCCCCTTTCAAAACTCACCACCCACACAAACTTCCATGAACCACTCAAGGTTCTCAAAGCTTGAGTCCATGAACCACCCACACAAACTTCCATGAACCACTCAAGGCTCTCAAAGCTTGAGTCCATGTTCAAAACATATGAGGAGGAGACAATGAAAGTCTGGAAAGAACAAGAAAACTCCCTCAAAAACATGGAAGTGCAGCTAGCTCAATTGGTGAGTGCAACGAAGAAGGAGGAAAAACAAGAGGAAGAGGCTACTGCATCAAGTGAAATTGCAAAGAAGGAAGAGGTGGTGGAAACATTTGAACCTAAAACTGCACTTGAGATGACAAGAGAACCTGAACACTCACAACCTCCTCAAACTCCCCTGGACCAAAGATGCTCAACACTGATCGAAAAATATGAAGAGGAGATGAAGAAAGCTTGGGAAGAACAACAAACCTGCTCCATAAAAGGACTATTAAGTCAAATGTTGGGTGCAAGGGAGGAAGTGGAGGAGCAAGAAAGTGAGGAAGTCATTCCAAACTCAAGTGAAGCAGAGAAGTACATAGAGGAAAAGCTCATGGAGCCACCAATTCAAA
>NW_026265107.1:29825-31106 GCF_000817695.3 Arachis duranensis | reverse complement strand
TCCAGCAAGCAAGATCAATCAAGCCATTTGCAAAAGGAAGCTTGCTGAGGAAAGGCCAAGACAAGGGACAGCAGCTGAATCTTCTCCCCATTTGAGGTCATTCCTCTTAACAAACTGGAAGAAGAGGAAGAAAGTGAAGAGCAATATGTCAAGCTAATGACATTAAAAGAGCACTTGTTGGGAGGTAACCCAACTGTAGGTACATTTCTTTCTTCACTTTGTTTAAATTCAATAAATGGGCATATGGTTACATTTTAAGTTTGGTGTTGTCTTGCAACAACTTGTTTTCAATCTTTTTGGATAATTGCATCAAATCAAAAATGGAAGTGACATACTAAGATTCTAAGTTTGGTGTGCCACTTAATTCTCTATGCAATTCATTAAGCAACACCACTTGTCTGCATAATCATAAAGCCTTTGCAGTGTTGTTTTTCTTTTGGTTTGACATTTTATTATTCTGTTTACTTTAGTTATTTCCTTATTTTTTAATGCTTCCACTTATTTTGCTCCTTAACTGTTTTTGTTAATATATCACCAAGAGATCTTTATTCATGACATATTCTTGGCTTGGTGATTGTATTCAACAAATAACAGTTTCTTTTGTTTAGTTTTAATTCAAATAAATGGACATAGGATTGCATTTTAAGTTTGGTGTTGCTATGCAACAAAATTTGGTTCCAATGTTTACTAGATACTTGCATCAAGTCCAAGTGAAAGTGTCACACTAAATTTGGTGTGCCACTTATATTTTTATGCAATGTATCATGCACACCATTTTATGTTTGTAATCACAATGTCTCTGTCTCTTGTGCCTTGATTATTATCTTTAATTTTGCTTGCTTGAAACACATGTACTACTAACATTTCTTGTGTAATACATTCATGATCCATCTTAGCCCCATAGCCACGGTTCTAATAGTTGCTTGAGGATGAGCAAGCATTCTGAGTTTGGTATGGGAAGGAGGAGAATGGGAGGAAAATGACAACAATAGAGAAGATGAACTACAAGGTTGTAAAGTTCCTTTTCCTCTCATTTGTTTCAAGCACTATAAACTCCATGATTGTCTTTACCTTCTCTGTATGCATGTGTGTATGAAAAGGCATAGTTTGATTTCTAAATTGCAACATGGTGCTATGTCGTTATGATTACCAACTTGAGTTTTGTGAATTCAAAAGCAACAAAGTATCATGATCATAAACAAACAAGGCATTAAAGAAGAACTTAGCATGTGCATACAAGTATTGGAAAGCTAGTATGATTGATTGTTGCTCAATTGCATT
>NW_026265107.1:12030-28279 GCF_000817695.3 Arachis duranensis | reverse complement strand
CTTTGAGCTTTGAATTTTATTTTTGCACTTTGGAACTTCTCTTGGTGACTTCACTGAGAGTTCAGAGAGTTGGGGAGGAGAATTGATCTCTCTTCTTCCTCATTCTTGCTTGGGTCTTTTTAATTTCCTTGTTTTGAGTTTTGGGTGTGATGAGTTGAGGAAATTCTGTCTCAACCTCCATTCCAAAATCTCTTTAATTCTGTTTCTGCATAATCAATTGAATTTCAATTTCCTTTACTGCTTCTTCTTTAAATTTCTGTCAATTGCTTTGTGAACTTGGATCTAGGAAGGCAAATTGGGTTTTAGGCTCTGCTACCTAAGCCCTTGAGTCCTGAGATCAGAATTCACTTGGGTTCTTCTGTGAACCTCTTCTGCATTTTATTTCCTTTCTGTCTGAATGCTTACTATTTCTGAGTTAATTTTTGCTCTCTTAATTGTTGCAATTTACTTCTTCTTTGTTTAGATTCTGCAATCCCATTCCTCAATTCCCTTTTATATTCAAGTCATTTATCTTACTTGCCATTTAAGTTACTGCAATTTACATTTCTTGTCATTTAAGATTCTTGCAATTTACATTTCTTGCTCTTTAAGTTTCAATGCAATTTACTTTCTGCAACTTTAAATTCCCTGTCATTTATAATTCTGTCGGCTACGCTTCATCCAAATTCACTTCAATGTTAGCTTGACTAAACTAATCACCCACTAAAGTTGCTTGATCCATCAATCCCTGTGGGATCGACCTCACTCTAAGTGAGTTATTACTACTTGATGCGACCCGGTACACTTGCCGGTTGGATTTGTGTGTTGGAAATTCGTTTTTCCACAAAAACACCATCAATACCCATACCACGTATTTTTTCCTAGTAAAAAGGGAACAATAAAAACTCAATGTTAACTCTTCTCCCGTCTCATCTGCTGTCGTTTTGCAGGCCAGGGCTCTGGACAAGATCTTGACTACCATGTTCCCAAACATCGACGTCTTAGGAAGGAACCCGCCGCTATTTGAGTGGAACCCAGACTTCGTCCTGGGAATCACTAATGAGAACAACTCATACGAATTATTGTATTATGTCAACCATATATATGTGTTCTCCGGTTTTGACAGGTATTCACCAATTTCTATTTTTGGGGGCGGCAGCTGAAAATAGTGTTAGAAGGACAAGCTGTGGATGATGTTGTGGTTTCAAATGGAGCAGATGTTCACAACCAACCCGGTCCTGTAGAGGAAGGTATTCAACCCAACTTTTCCCATACTGTATGCATGTTAGAATGATTCCCGTTGTGTAAAGATCTCTTAATGGACAAATCCATATATGTCTTTAATTTCTCATGTTGTAGAGCATCGATCAACTGTCCGACAGGATAAGGATTGACACTGCGTTGGCTATTGTAAAAGAACATTTCAATGAGTTTCATGATGAGATAAGGTAGCGGGCAGAGGTGGACTGGAATAGCCGGAGGGCAATGGCCACCATGCTGCCATGACACTACTGATGCTGTGAGCTTCGTTTTGATCATGCTGGGCTTTTCATGCCCCCTTTTGTTGGCGACCAGGGTGGGCCGTCACTTTGAAGTGGTACCAATGCATCACTGTACACGACTCTACTTCAACGTTATAGCTACCCGACGCGCCAATTTAGAAATTTATGTCATTAGGTTTAACTGATTGAATGTATTTTGTTGCATGCGTATCCACCGTTGCATGCCATGAACCACCGTTTTTTTTTTTTGTAAAATACTTGACACTGTGCACTAGATGTTAAATTAGCACGGATTAAATTTTATCTTCTTTTCCATCTGTAATTTAATGGATTCTGCAATATAGTACACTGTCTTTATTATCATTCCCACGACAAAGCCCTTTGTGGATTGTTTTTTTTTCTTTCCTAATGGATAGTGCCATATTCTTAGTACCAAGAAAGCATGGACATTTGACAAAACATAGTATCAAAGTTATAGTCAATTTCCTCTCGAACTTGAACATCCCTAAGCCATTTAGCTCTCCAATGCAATGAAAACTTTTATTTGACAATAATGTCTCGTTATAATTCCTTGCGTCCCACCCGCTAACCACATGACTCGGTTTACATTAACATGCCGTTTTTAATTTTAATTATTCAAATACAACCGCAACTATTGTTACAACACAGACTAACACATTTATGAGGCACATCCTTACAAGCTTCATTACATACTCCATCATTTTAAACGCAAGCAATCATACCAGATATAAAGTGTAACTCACATAACCTAAGCATACACCCCTTCCGGATGTCACATTTACACTTAGAACGTGTAGCAGCTAGCTATATTCAATCCAACACGATGCGTAACCTACAACATGGACAGTTCAACCAACTCACTCAAATTCATAGTAGTCCTCACCCCCTCTCCTACTTCCATGGTATCATAAGTCACACCAGCCTCAAAACTATCGATGTTCTCCCCCATACTTGATCGTTGACACTTGCGAGAATTGTGTCCACCCTTTCCACACAATCGACACCTCTGAACACAGCAAAACTTACCCTGGAAGGTGACAACTCTTCGACCGCACCCTTTGTACTTTGCCTGTAACGGATCCCGAATAGACACCCTGCTGACCTCCTCAGCAACACCCAGCCTTTGGCAATGTTTGTCCTGCAGGGATTGGTGCTCCTTTGCCAACCTTATTTTCACGTCCACGTAGTCCTCGAAGAACCGGCAAGGCAAGCTCACCAGCTCCCTGCAATCATCCAGTATCGCCGCATGCATGCTCATGTAAGACGCGTCTAGGATCTCCCTAACACATACTTTGTCACTAGGTGCACGTGGCTGCTTTGCCCTCTTTGTCTACCGATCAAGTATTAGGCTTCTGGGGATAGCTGTTATGTTCAGATAAACCAGAACCCCAACCATGTGGACACAAGGAAGCCTGAAGGACTCCATTCGCTGACGAGAATAGCTGAATTTGTCGTCTTCCTCGGTCCACGACACGGCCCACGATCTATGCTTGTAGTACATTGCAACCTCGAACAAAACACAAGCGCTCGTTCTCTTGGTGGACACAACTCTGACATTGCTGGCTAGCATCAGCACCTCCCAAAAATAGTTTGAAAACCTCTCTTGTATAAACCATCGCAGCGAACTGCTCAATGGCTTCGAGTTTCATTTTTACAAGAAGCTCGCCGTACGTAGACTTGTAGTCTGCCACTAGTTCTCTTCTCATCATGTATTCCAGATAGTGTTGGAAGTGCTCCACACTCCTTCAGATTGTACCCGTTGTGAATAAATTTTCCAAGCTGCATATTCAAAGCCTCGCACCTCGATGTCGTCTTCAGTCCTGCGAAGAATTTCCTCCGGATATGCGCATTAAACTATGAATGCTTCTTTGCATACATCTTCGCTATCCACAGATGATCCTCCAACCCCTGGTCTGCCACGCTATCCATCCATATTCTCTCAAATTCTTCAACCTTTAGATCTTCCATCAGGCATAGACAGAATTTCCTAAGAAAACCCGGCCACCCAACTCTAATAGTGGTGTTCCTTAACAAATGCTAGCTATACAACCTGTAATGTGCACCGGGGAAAACTGGGCTAACAGCACTCTTCATGGCGAGGTCCCCGTCCATGATGACAGATTTTAGCTGTTTTTCTTTCATTGCCTCAAGAAATGACTGCAACAACCACACATAGCTTCCTTCGCTCTCGTTGCTTAAGATAGTGCAGCCAAGCACCACCGTTCTCATATGATGGTCCACCCCTGATAATATTACCAAAGGACACTTGAATTTGTTACGACCGTAGGTTGCATCAAAACCCAGGACATCCCCGAACACGCTGTAGTCATAATGACTTGTACCGTTGCACTAGAAGAGATTTTCTAGCCTCTTGTCAACATCAAGCGAGTACTTCCAGAACATCCCAGAATCAGTGGTCCTTAAAGTTCCCAAGAACTTCAACGCGGCCTCAGCATTTGTCGCCCCAGCCCACCTTTGCTTCTCTATCGCATTATATATGTCTTTTATCTCGAACACAGCAGTCTCAAATCCCCCTGACTGATGGCAAATGCATGAAAAATCATCGGCACCTATGATAAACCACTATTTCATGGTTTATATTGTATTTAATTGAGTGGTTTTATCAAGCTTTTCACCCACTTATTCATAAGATTTGCATGATTTTACAATTCCTTCATAGTTTAGTTCTATGATTGAAAACATGCTTCTTTGGTCTTAATTTAGCTAATCTTAATCCTCTCTTATTACCATTCGATGCCTTGATCTGTGTGTTAAGTGTTTCAGGCTTCATAGGGCAGGAATGGCTTAGAGAATAAAGAGGAAGCGTGCAAAAATGGAAGGAACACAAGGAATTGAGGAGATGACCAGCGAGATGTCACGCAGTCGGATGGTTCACGTGACCGCTTGAAATAGAAGAAATCAGAGTGACGTGATCGCGTGCCTGACGCGACCGCGCGGATTGGAAGCTGCACGAACGACGCGAATGCGTGAACGACGCGCACGCGTGATACGAAAAACGCTGAGTGACGCGATTGGGTGGACGATGCGGACGTGTGACGTGCGCGATCTGCAGAATTACAAAAGTCGCTGGCAGAGATTCTGGGCCGCATTTCAACCCAGTTTTCGGCCCAAAAACACAGATAAAAGTCAGGGAACATGCAAAGACTCAACAGGCTCTCATAATTCACGATTTTAGGATTAGATGTAATTTTTAGAGAGAGAGAGAGGTTCTCTCCTCTCTCTTAGGATTTAGGATTTTAGGATTTCTATTAGTTTAGTTCAATTCATCTTCATTCCAGGTTCTATATTCCTTCAATATTTATTTTCTACTTATATTTACTCTAATACTTTTATTTGTATTTGATTTATGTTGCGCAATTGGCTTATGAACCTTTCCATGTTATGACTTGAATTTATATTTAGACGTAGTTTGATTGCTTTATTTACATGAATGCTTTTAATTTAATTTAGATATTTTCCCTTTTGGCTTTGGTTGATTAATTGGTGGCTCTTGAGTTATCAAACTCATTGTTGATTGAAAATTGGAATTCTTCAAGAATTAATTTGAGATCCAATAACTCTAACTTTTCCCAAGGAAAGACTGGACTTGAAGATTCGAATTAATTCATCCACTTAACTTACCTTCATAGTTAGAGGTTAACAAAGTGGGAGAAAAATCCAATTCTCATCACAGTTGATAAGGATAACTAGGATAAGACTTCCAGTTCTTATACCTTGCCAAGAGATTTTATTATTGTTAATTTATTTTACTTGTCATTTAAATATACCTGTGCCCATTGTCCAAACTTCAAAACCCCAATTTACAAAACTCATAACCAATAATAAGAACATACCTCCCTGCAATTCCTTGAGAAGACGACCCGAGGTTTAAATACTTCGGTTATTAATTTATTTAGGGGTTTGTTACTTATGACAACCAAAACGTTTGTAAGAAAGGTTGATCGCTTGGTTTAGTAACTATACTTACAACAAGAGTTTACTATAACTTCTAAACCATCAATCTTTAGTTCTTCGAAATGGCGCCGTTGCCGGGGAATTGCAAACGTGTGCCTTATTATTGGTTATTGTAAATATTTAAAAAAAATTCAGGTTTTTATTTTAAAATTTTTATCTTATCTTATCTTATTTTTCAAAATTCAATTTTTTTAAAACCGTTTGGCTATGAGTCTGGTTACAATTATGTTGCAGGAAGAAGAAATTACAATGAGAACAGGCATCAAGGTTGGAACAATCAAAGATGGGAGGAGCCACAAGGATTTGATCAACCCTCATGGCAACAACCACCTCCAATGGACTATCAACAACCACCACCAAATGCCTATGAACCCTCTCCTCAACATGACTTTGGACCACCATACTCACAAGCCCCTTTCCACCATTCACCTCAATATGACCCTAACCCTCAACCACCATACCAACCACCTTATGAGCCATATGAACCATATATAGAACCACCCCAATTCTAACCCAATTACTCACAAGAACCACCACTTCAATATTCACCATCTCCATATCCATCAATCCAAGAGCACTATGATCCTATTTATGACAGCCGAGCGCATCAAGAGACAAAGGATCTTTTCAAGGAAACAGTGGATCGATTTCAGACAAGCCTTCATCAATTGGAGCAAGCGATAAATCAATTAGCTTCCCGATGTTCGAACACTCAAGGAACCCACATGGGTTCATGTGGACAATCTAATGAAGAACGTAGCATGAAGGAGATACTAGAAACTCCAGTGAACAGGACGGAGCATGACTTTGTACTGGAACAAGTGGAGGAAGCCAAAATTATTGAAGAAAAAGAAGTGGTTGAAGACTTAGGAGATGTAGAACCTCCATGGGAAAGTCCAGTCATAGAACCCCCTTCCAAGACGTTCGAAATTGATGCTGAGGAGGGTGTACAACCTCCAAGGCATATCACAGTTGAAGACTTGGAAGAGGTTGATCAAGAGATGGATATTCAAGAAGAAGAAGCACAACCTCCCATGCCCTTGGAAAGCAATGAAGAGGAGATTGAATTGGAAGAAAGCTACCAAGAGGAAGAGGTTGAAATTGAAGAAGCTTGCAAAGAGGTGGTAATTATCAGAGAAGAGCACAAGGGAGTGGAGCTTGCAATTTCATTAAAAATACCTCCCCCTAAGTTGTCATCATCCTTCACAACATTCAAATGGGTAAAATTCATATCCCTTAGCTTTCTAATTCCACTTGAATATGGGCTACTGGAGATGGATGGTCAACTTAGAGCTCTTTGTAACATTTAAGAGTAAAAGGAAGATGGCCAGTGGTAAGAATTGTCCTGCAAGGTTCATCATGGTTGGAAGCTTTAAGTTTAAATGCAAAGGTTGGTGTAAAGCTCAACTGAATGGGTCTAGGAAGCTGTTTGGTAGCTGCAGTGAGAATTCAAATTACTTATCACCCAGTTGGAAAAATACAGATCCCGACAAAGATGGGTGTAAAAGCAAATTTGGGCTCCTGGAATCTTCTCTGACACTTGTTACCCCGGGAGCCTAAGAATCTGTTTGAAGCTTCTTAAGGGCTTTACATGCTTAGTTTGGGACCCCGGAGGTTACTGGAGATACAAACATTGGTGGAGATTCCTGGATGAGTTCAAACACAAGCCACCATAACAGGGAGCTCACCAAATGTCCAACTTAAGGACTTTAACTAAAAGTGCTAGGTGGGAGCACTACAAGAAAAATACCCATTCAGCCACACTTTTTTTAAGCTACATTTGAAAAGATAGGCTACGCTTTTCTCCGTGTTGCCTTTTTATAAGAGAAAAGGATACACAAATGCGGCATCATTTAAAAATCATAGCCTTAGGTATTATAGAAATCACTTATAAAGCGTAGCCGTAGGTTGATATCTATAGGTTCACTTTTCATATCAAAGGAGACGCTTTTTGAAAGTAGCCTATTTATTAAGTTTTGGGTACGCTTTTAAAATGATGCCTAATAAGCGCTTTTTCCTCTTTTTTTTCGATCCAAAGCAAACTCACAACACTTAGTGAAATTTTCGTTCCCTCCAAAGCTTATTATCCCCTTTCTGAAACTTACAACACTTGGTAAATCACAGCGTCTTTATCCCCTTTCTGGAACCACATGAATCACAGCGCCTTTGTTCCCTCCAAAGCTCATCACTCATCATCGCGAAGAACCCTCGCTCATCACCCAGTCACCACTCACCGCCAGTCACCACCCACCACTCACCACATCGCTGTGCCGCTCACCGGCTCACCACTCACCAGCTCACACTCTCATCCTCACTCAACACACACAAAAGAGGAAATAAAATCAGAAAAGTGGAGAACGGGAAGAAGAAGAGAAGAAGAGGGGAGAGGGAAAGGAAGGAGAGGACGACGCCGGCTAGGGCTCCGCCGCGCGGACCATCGTCATTGCGTGCGCTGACCGTCGCCTCAGCATCGCCATCTCGTGCACTCACCGTCGCCGCTCAGCATCATCATCGCGTGTGCTCACTGTCGCTTCTCAGCATCGTCGTCGTCGCTCAGCATCGTCATCGCCGCTCACCTGAGAAGGTATGTATCGATTTTCAGTTTGTTCTATGAAATTTGGGAGGTTTTAGGTTCCAATTTAGGGTTTTTAATTAGAGATTTTACTGCATGAATGATTTTAGCTTCCTGGTAGCCGAGAAGCAATCGCAGACCACCTACAATAATTCTCAATCTCATTCTCTTTGTTGCTCGTCATCTCACTTTTTATCTCATTCGCTCTCTCTTTGTCTCACCCTCTATCTCACTTGTTCTCTGTGTATGGATTTTTCTTCTGTGAAATTTTGAAGATTTTGGGGGTTCTATTTTTTAGGCTTTCTAATTTTATGAGTTTCTACTTCTTGCTTCGTTAGGGTTTTCTTTTTTGTTTGAGAAGATTATTGGCCTCAAGTACTTTTTTGTTTGAGAAGATTATTGGCCTCAAGTATGCGAATTGTCGCCTCTTCAAACAGAGTTTATTATTTCTAATACCATTTGTGGTTTATGTGTGCTATGAATTTGCAAAGCTAACGCAGATAGAAGCCAAAAGATTGAAAATTACTGATCTATGGTTCTTTAAGATCTTCCTTCTCATCACTGATATTGGATCTGTGCAGCCTGTGTCAGGCGCTGAATCTGTTCAAGGAAGACAAAGTCAGTGGAAAAGATAATACAAAGACTAATAAGACTAAGGTTCATTCACATCTAGTGGTTCAAAGAATAATCTAGGATTATTGGTTACATACTTGTATTCATTGATTTGGTAGGATGATGCGGGAGAAGATGGTACTGGTGCAAAGAATGATACAAGGAGCAATGCCCAAGCAGCTGAAAAAAGCTAGAGACAGAAATTATTTGCACAATACAGAAATTATGCTCACTAAGGTTGAGATGCCACTTCCTGATATGATGGTAAGCTGAAAATTGGCGTGAATAAGTTTTTTGATCATTCAGGATAGAAGATTTTATAATGAAAATATCATTCTTATGCATGTTGCTTTCTAGTAAATATTAGTGTTTTTTATTTACATAGAAGATGCTTATTGAAATTTGATTGACTTGTATATGTGCCTAAGGCCACCGATAATAGCTCTTGCCAGCAAATCTGAAATATCCACCTCGAACAATGTGGTTAAGTATTATCTAACATGTTAAAATGGATAAAGTGAGATTTTTGTTTCTGCTTCGAGATTTTTTCCGACGATAGCCACGACTGGTTTGTGAGATTTCCAGTTATTGTTGCTGCCATTGGTTCTAGCAAAGTAACAAAATGACCAAAACCTTTGTATGAGTGCACATTTTGCTGCTTAGTGTTGTTGATTGATTTGACTCTTAATTCATACAAAAAGGAATAAGACTGATTCTGGGTTTGTGTGTGCTTGTCACTGTTATTAATTTATTTATTATGTCTAATTTGATTTATTTGTTTCAAGTTCATAAATCTGGGTGAGTTTATGATTTATTTAATTCAGCTAGTTCTTTGGCCACTGAATGGTTCTGTGAAAAATCATAATTCAAGATGAATAATATGAACTTAGCTATTCTTCAATTAGGACAAGGTTTGAAGGCTTATGCTTATATCTTGAGTGCTATCCATTTCTATAAACACAGCCTGCAGATTCTCATAGATTTCTGATTTGCTGGCTTGCTGCTTTATGCTTTCTTTGGCACTTTTAACCATCTTTCTTCTTATCAACTACAATTAAAAATTATAATATCAAATCTCATATTCATTCATAAGACTTGTTCCTACCGATTCCAAATTCCAATGCTCATTTACCTACCTGTTTCTTGAGAACAGCCAGGCTCTTGGTGTGCAAGAGTGAAGAAAATTCCTCAGTGAACTAATAAAGCCACTAAATCAAACTTTGAGGCCTTTTTAATTAGTAATACTAGGAGTATTTTTCACGCAGTTAATAAGATCGGTTTGAAATTATAAACCACCATGAGAAGCATGAGTTTCTTGCCAAACTTAAACCCTTCATAATTTAATTTTGAAGATGATAAATCCATATACGGCAATAAGTATAACAGAGTCAGCAATTAAATTTTTAATTCCTTCAAAATTTCTACATGTTTTTCCAATATCTAGCTGAACTTGTCAATTTTAGTTTGTGTTGTTGAATTTTATTCAAGTTTTGATGGGAGTCTCTTGGTAAGGTCATGTAGTTTCATTTGTGGCAATAGTTAGCCCTTGTTGTTGGTTTGAAAATTCTAAGCTGTTTGTTCCCATCATGGCTTTATTTGTGCCTCAAATTTATGTTTAAAGCTGGTTTGGCATAGTTTAGGAATCTTGGCAACTTTTTCTCAGATGCAGTGTGGTGAATCATAAACATTTGACCTATTCAGCATTTGTGCACTATTTCATGATTTTAATATGCGGAGTTAGTTTTCTTGTGTTCCTCTCTCATTGTTCTGTTAAACTTAACCAACTTGTCACTTTTTTCCCCAGTATCCAAAATGTTTGCCAAGAAGAATGCTATTGGAAAAGAACAGGTGGCAAAATTAGTGGACGACACATATAGGTAAGTCTTGGCAACAAGTTTGATGGTATTCTGTTTGATATAAAATACTTAGATAGTCATATGCGGTGCATATATTTGTGTCTGGTTTATGTTGGTTCTTTGTTCACCTTTTTTTCTTGGCCCAGAAAAATGCAGATATCTAGTGCCACTGACCTTGCATCAAAGGGACAGGGAGCCTCAGATAGCAGTAATGTGAAAATTAAAGGTGAAAAAGATGATTCCTTTTAATCAGATAGCAGTAATGTGCATTTGCAGATGTTCTTTTAAATTGCATGTACTTTCAATAGGACCTCTTGTTTCCTATATTCGACATTTCATTATGGAATTTATTTTTTTCTCATCTTATTGTAGTGTGACGATCCACGATGCCATGTGTGGCAGCACATAAATTGTGTTATTGTTCCAGAAAAACCTATGGAAGGTGTCCTGCCAGTACCTGATAAATTTTATTGTGAACTCTGCAGACTCAGCCGTGCAGACCCGTATGTTTACATTTCTTTCATGTTTATATATATAATATGCAATGGACAAAATAAAGTTGAATTTTTTCATAATGTGTTTATGCCTTCAAGGGATTGTGCTGGTTGACATTTGCCTATAATGTGATCTTGAATTTCCTGACGTTGATTTCAGTTGTTATGATGAAGTGGTTTTAGTAGTAATCTTTTAGTTATCTCTATCCTACATGGATACTTATTGATTTTGCCACTCAATTTGTTGCTTCAAAATTATATACTATCTTTCCCATCAAGGATTTGAATATTTTGTTCTTTTGTTTGCCTGGCATATTGAATGGTTCTTCCCTTACTTTATCTGCTGTATTCTCGTAGTTGACCAAAATTTTCTACTCATTATTTAGCATTTCATTTTCTTACTGTTATATATCTATTTATTTCTGTTTATTCTGTTACAGGTTTTGGGTTTCAATGGGACACCCCTTGTTTCCTGTGAAGTTGAGCATAACAAGTCACAACTCGTGTTGGCCATTGTCTCTGAGGGAAGCAAGTCACACCACACGTTTTTTTTTCAATGAAAAAGAACTAACACTAGTAATTTATTTATTTTACTTTCTCATGATCTATCATATGTGGATTGAGCACTAATAATAAAAAGTTAGGAATGACTTTAACATTTTGAATTTTTATTAGAATATATTTATGTAGGATATAATATTTTAATTTAGTTTCCGTAGAGTATTAGTAGTAAATTCTAAGTGATTTCATGTTTATTTTGATAAAGCTATGCTTAATTTAGTGTGAGATGTATGAATATTCAAAATTAACTTCTATTCTAGTATTTTTGGATCATTGTAAATATATATTATTTACAGATAATTTGTTATTTAGAGAAATTATTCAGTATAATTATGTATTTATTTTTATTTTGTAATATTTAACTCATTTAAATAAAAATACAGAATTATTATACATGTAATCATATTAACTATTATGTTGTATTAATAATTATTAGATAATTAAATATATATACAGAAAAAAATAAGACCTAAGGCTACACTTATATACAGTAGTTATAGTACAAAAAAAAAAACGAGACCTAAGGCTACACTTATATACAATAGCTATAGTATACAAAAAAAAGAGGGACCTAAGGCTACGTTTATAAAAAGTAGCTATGGTATACAATGTGGCTACGTTTTACAACTGATGCAGTAGCGTTGAAAAGCGTAGCCTATTCTAGAAAAATGAAAACTGAAAAGCGTAGCTTTTGGTCCTGGACAGCATCACTTGAAAAGCGTAGCCTATTCCCAAACGCCAAAAGCGTAGCCCTTGGTGCAGAAAAGCATAGCCTTTGAGAATAGGCAACGGCCGAATAGGAATCACTCCAAAAAGCGTAGCCGAAGCCCAAAAAGCGTAGCCGTAGCCTAAGGCATCATTTTTTTTCACTTTTGGCTACACTTTCCAAGTGTACCTGAATGGGTATTTTTCTTGTAGTGGAGACGACCCAACATGGTATGATCGTTTTTTTCTTTATAGTTTTTCTATTCAATAACTCTTCTCTTTATCAGCATATTTCATGCATTTGCATTTGCATACTTTTAATTAAAAAAATGCCACGCGACGCGACCGCATCAGCGACGCGTCCGCGTCGCAAGGAGAGGGGAGAAAATAAAAACAAACAGAGAGTCACGCTCGAGCGTGGCTGGAGGCGTGCCAGTGGCACAAATCGACCCACGCAACCGCGTCGCCGATGCGTCCGCGTCACATGGGAATAATGGCCTCCCACGCGACCGCGAGACCCACGCGACCGCGTGCCCTGATTTTCGACGTAAAAAAGGGTGCACAACAAATTATTGTACGAGAGTGGTGCTGGATTGGTGCTGAACGCATAATTCTACCCACGCGGACGCCTGGCTCACGCGTCCGCATCATTCCCTTCTAAAGCCCACTCACGCGATCGCATGCCCCACGTGATCGCGTCACCCAAAATTTGGCAAAATAAGATTTTGAACAGAGAGTTGTGCGAGCGCGAGGCTACCCTCGCGCCAGTAGCATAACACGTGTCACGCGACCGCGTGACCGACGTGACCGCGCCGATTAACTTCAAATGCAAGTCACTCGACCGTGTACCCCACGCGTCCGCGTCGCTTGCGCCGCACATCTTATCCTAATTTGCCAAATATCTTATTTTTTCTTCCCCAATCCTAATTTTCCCTCCCTTCTTTCTTACTCACTTCTTTCCCTTCTCATTCTTCTTATCTTTCATTTTATTTATTTGCATATTTCATTCATTGCATTTTAATTTAGTGCATATTTTTCTTTTCTTTTCTAAATTTATTATTTTTTCTTTGGTGTTGATTTTCTTATTTAAATGTTGCATCTTTTCTGGTATAATTTTTAGTGACTTGTTTTACAATGTTGGGTGATGCTATTTTTCTGCAATGTCAATCTTTTATGATACTTGTATTCCTTTTGCATTGACATGAACTTACATTGTCTTTTGTTACCCACTCTCTCCCCCATTGTTGTACATTTTGTACCACTGGCATGCCATGGCTTCTATTGTTTTCTCACGTACATGTTGAAGCTTCCATGTAAATGAGACCCTTATCATTTGGCATTAACCCATCCATACTTCATTTATTTTCTTATCTTTATTTCTGGGTTACTTTTCTTCCCTTTTTCTTTCAGGATGGCCACCTGGAGGGGAACCGGAAGACGTTTACATGGGGAGACAAGACAAGTCCATCTGCACAATCTTTGGAGAGAAGCATCAGTTGGAACAACCCGTCCACCTGCACATCTTAGCATGCACCGAGGACGGTGCAATCCTTAAGTGTGGGGAGGTCGATACCGATCTCCATGGGTTAGTTACTCTTCTGTCACAACACCAATGGTTTATTTTCCTTGTTAGTTGTTGCATTTGCATGTTTGTTTGATTTTTTGCATATTTTGCCACTTGGTTGAAGTAATATTTTCTTTTTCAAGAAATTTTTATAGTATTTCACTAATTTAAATTGAAAAAAAAATTGTGCTAAATTTGTTTGAAGTTGTATTTGGAACATGATTTTTGAGCCAAAGAACACACAACCTGTGAGATTTTGAGCTTAATTGCATGGTTACATTATTTAACCATAATATTTTATTCTTGTGTGTTTTCTTCTCTCTAATTGCAATCTTTACTTTGTTCCATTCTATATGTCCATTATTTAGTATATTTACATGCTTGCATATGATTGAGGCCATTGTTTGATTCTAGCTCACCATTCCCAAATTAGCCTACCTTCACATTACCCTTGTTAGCCCCCTTGAGCCTTTAAATCCCCTGTTATTTTATAACCACATTACTAGCTTTAAGCAGAAAAACAAAATAAAAATCCCAAGTTGAATCCTTGGTTAGCTTAAGATAGAAATTGTGTAATTGTTTAAATGTGGGAAAACTTTATGGGAACAGAATAAAGATATTTCAAAATAAATTTTTTTTTTTTGGGAAGCATGCTCATGTGAAATCAAAGTAATTAAATTACCATGTGCATATAAATTTTTTTTTCAGTATTTAAATAAAGGGGATACAAAAGAATTCCCCAAATGCAAAATAAAGCAATGCACATGGGACAAAATTCAAAAATAAGTTTGATACATGAGCATGTAATACAAAAGTGGGAAAAATTTGGGTAGCTAGGTAAAGAATTTTAAATTTTATAAAGTATGTATATGTTAGGTGAGATCTTAGACTAATCAAGGATTCACTCTGTTAGCTCACTTAGCCTTATATATACATCCCCACCATTACCTCAGCCCCATTACAACCTTGAAAAGACCTCATGATGTTTGCATTAGTATACTAAATATTTGTTGATTGGTTAGCTGAAGAACAAAGTTTAGAAAGTATGATTAGAGAAGATTAGAGTGAAGTACCCTATACACTTAAGAGATTAGAGTGATATACACTACCAGTGAAGGTTCAATACTTGATTCTATGTTCCCTGCTTTTATGAGCTATCTTCTTACAAGTTTACTTATTTTCACTGTATGATTTAAATTAGTGAAATCCAGTTCATATTTATTCTTGAAGGATTTATTTACTTTTTTTTACCAAGTAGGTAGAAACATTTTTCATGTAGTTGAATTCACATTCATAGGCTGCATTGCATGAGTTTTGCCTTTTCCTATTCATTTATTTGGTCTCCTTGAGTTTAGCATGAGGACATGCTAATGATTAAGTATGGGGAGGTTGATGAACCACTATTTCATGGTTTATATTGTATTTAATTGAGTGGTTTTATCAAGCTTTTCACCCACTTATTCATAAGATTTGCATGATTTTACAATTCCTTCCTAGTTTAGTTCTATGATTGAAAACATGCTTCTTTGGTCTTAATTTAGCTAATCTTAATCCTCTCTTATTACCATTTGATGCCTTGATCTATGTGTTAAGTGTTTTAGGCTTCATAGGGAAGGAATGGCTTAGAGAATAAAGAGGAAGCGTGCAAAAATGGAAGAAACACAAGGAATTGAGGAGATGACCAGCGAGAAGTCACGCAGTCGCATGGATCACGCGACTGCGTGAAATGGAAGAAATCAGAGTGACGCGATCGCGTGCCTGACGCAACCGCGCGGATTGGAAGCTGCACGAATGACGCGAATGCGTGGACGACGTGCACGCATGATACGAAAAATGCTGAGTGACGCGATCGCGTGGACGATGCGGACGCGTGACGTGCGCGATTTGTAGAATTACAAAAGTCGCTGGCAAAGATTCTGGGCCGCATTTCAACCCAGTTTTTGGCCCAGAAACACAGATAAAAGTCAGGGAACATACAGAGACTCAACAGACTCTCATAATTCACGATTTTAGGATTAGATGTAGTTTTTAGAGAGAGAGGTTCTCTCCTCTCTCTTAGGATTTAGGATTTTAGGATTTCTATTAGTTTAGTTCAATTCATCTTCATTCCAGGTTCTATATTCCTTCAATATTCATTTTCTACTTTTATTTACTCTAATACTTTTATTTGTATTTGATTTATGTTGCCCAATTGGCTTATGAACCTTTCCATGTTATGACTTGAATGTATATTTAGACGTAGTTTGATTGCTTTATTTACATGAATGCTTTTAATTTAATTGAGATATTTTCCCTTTTGGCTTTGGTTGATTAATTGGTGACTCTTGAGTTATCAAACTCATTGTTGATTGAAAATTAGAATTCTTCAAGAATTGATTCGAGATCCAATAACTCTAACTTTTCCCAAG
>NW_026265107.1:11300-11930 GCF_000817695.3 Arachis duranensis | reverse complement strand
AGCTACAGAAGCCCAATTGGCGCGCTCTCAACGGCGTTGGAAAGTAGACATCCTGGGCTTTCCAGCAATATATGATAGTCCATACTTTTCCTAAGATTTGATGGCCCAAACCGGCGTTCAAAGTCACCCTCAGGAATTCCAGCGTTAAACGCCGGAACTGGCACCAAAATGGGAGTTAAACGCCCAAACTGGCATAAAAGCTGGCGTTTAACTCCAAGAAGAGTCTCTACACGAAAATGCTTCATTGCTCAGCCCAAGCTCACACCAAGTGGGCCCGGAAGTGGATTTTTATGTCATTTACTCATTTCTGTAAACCTTAGGCTACTAGTTTTCTATAAGTAGGACCTTTTACTATTGTATTAGAGAGCTTTTGATCATGTTTTTATGATTGAAGCCTCATTATGATTGAACCCTCATTGGGAGGCTGGCCATTCGGCCATGCCTAGACCTTGTTCTTATGTATTTTCAACGGTGGAGTTTCTACACACCATAAATTAAGGTGTGGAGCTCTGCTGTACCTCGAATATTAATGCAATTACTATTGTTCTTCTATTCAATTCCGCTTGTTCTTTGTCTAAGATATCACTTGTTCTTCAACTTGATGAATGTGATGATCCGTGACACTCATCT
>NW_026265107.1:8625-11200 GCF_000817695.3 Arachis duranensis | reverse complement strand
TCTTGGATTCCTGATACACGATGCATGGTTGATCGCCTGACAACCGAGTGCTCGCCTGACAAACGAGCCAGCCATTCCGTGAGATCAGAGTGTTCGTGGTATAGGCTAGAACTGATGGCGGCATTCAAGAGAATCCGGAAGGTCTAACCTTGTCTGTGGTATTCTGAGTAAGATTCAATGATTGAATGACTGTGACGTGCTTCAAACTCTAGATGATTAGCCGTGCCGTGACAGGGTGCGTTGAACATTTCCACTGAGAGGATGGGAGGTAGCCACTGACAACGGTGAAACCCTTGCTTAAGCTTGCCATGGAAAGGAGTAAGAAGGATTGGATGAAGACAGTAGGAAAGCAGAGAGACGGAAGGGAAGGCATCTTCATACGCTTGTCTGAAGTTCCTACCAATGAATTACATAAGTATCTCTATCCTTATCTTTGTGTTTTATGCGTTTATCACCCATATCCATTTGAGTTTGCCTGACTAAGATTTACAAGATGACCATAGCTTGCTTCATACTAACAATCTCCGTGGGATCGACCCTTACTCGCGTAAGGTTTATTACTTGGACGACCCAGTGCACTTGCTGGTTAGTTGTGCGAAGTTGTGTTAATGCCATGGTATTGAACATCAAGTTTTTGGGGTTCATGACCAGGGATTATGAGAGTTGTGAAAAGTATTGTTCACAATTTCGCGCACCAAGTTTTTAGCGCCGTTGCCGGGGATTGTTCAAAGTTTTGAGCAAGCTTTTGGTCCAGTAACATCAGTGCCAAATTTCTGATCCAGCAACAGCACCAAGTTTTTGGCGCCGTTGCCGGGGATTGTTCGGTTTGGACAACTGACGGTTCATCTTGTTGCTTAGATTAGGTATCTTTTTTTTTTTTCGAAATTCTTGAAGATGAATTCTAGAGTTTCATGATGATTTGTTGAAGTCTGGCTGGCTGTGAAGCCATGTCTAATTTCATTGGACCGAGATTTCAACTTATCATCACAATAGCTTGTTGATTTCTATTAATCTTGCTATTGGAGCAGTGATCTGCTAAGGCTTGGCTGGCCTTTGGCCATGTCTAGTGTTTTGGACCGAAGCTTTCTTTGAAAGCTTGGCTGGCTGTGAAGCCATGTCTAATTCCTGGACCGGAGTCTTAGACTAGCATTGCACTGATTCCTGGAATTCTCATTAAGAATTTTGATACCTTTTTTTCCACTTTATTTTCGGAAAAAGCACAAAAAAATTTACAAAATCAAAAAATCCAAAAATATTTTTTATTTGTGTCTTCTCAAGTCAATAATACAGAGAATTAAAGATTCAGAACATACAGTAGAGGAATTACACAGAAAAAGCTGGGCGTTCAAAACGCCCAGTGAAGAAGGACAGACTGGCGTTTAAACGCAAGCCAGGGTACCTGGTTGGGCGTTTAACGCCCAAAAAGGTATAGTTTTGGGCGTTAAACGCCAGAATGTGCACCATTCTGGGCGTTTAACGCCAGGATGGCACAAAAGGGAAGATTTTGTTTTCAATGCAAATTTTTTTCAAGTTTTCAAAATCTTTTCAAAATCAAATCTTTTTTAAATCATATCTTCTCAATCAAATCTTTTTCAAAATCAATTTCTTTCTATTTTCAAAGATACTTGCTATCAATTAATGATTTGACTCAACATTTCAAGTATGTTGCCTTTTCTGTTGAGAAAGGTTTAATGTTTGAATCATATCTTTTCTTGATAGCCAAGTTTTTAATTTTCAAAATCAAATCTTTTTAAAATATTTTTCAAATCATATCTTCTCAATCACATCTTTTTAAAACCAATCATATCTCCTTAACCACATCTTTTTCAAAATAGCTTTCAATCAAATCTTTTTAATTTCTAATTTCAAAATCTTTTTCAAAAATCACTTTACTTCTTTCCCACTTTTATTTTCGAAAATCAAGTAATGTTTTTCAAAATGTTTTCAAAATCCTTTACTTAATTTTCGAAAATTACTTCCCTTCTTCTCACATCCTTCTATTCTACTTAATTTTCGAAAATTACTTCCCTTCTTCTCACATCCTTCTATTCATGGACTAACACTATTCCTTAATGCAAAATTCGAACTCTATCTCTATTGATAAGTTCGAATTTTCTACTTCTGCCTTCCATTTTTCTTTTCCTCTGACACCTCAAGGAATCTCTATACTGTGACATAGAGGATTCCATATTACCTTGTTCTCTTCTCTTTCTTATGAGCAGGAGCAAAGACAAAAGCATTCTTGTTGTGGCTGATCATAGGCTGACCCTGAACCTGAAAGGACCTTGAAGCGAAAGCTAAGAGAAGCTAAGGCACAACTCTCTGTAGAGGACCTAACAGAAACCTTCAAAGAAGAAGAACACATGGCAGCCGAAAACAACAACAATGCCAACAATGCAAGGAAGGTGCTGGGTGACTTTACTGCACCTATTCCCGACTTCTATGGGAGAAACATCTCTATCCCTGCCATTGGAGCAAACAACTTTGAGCTTAAGCCTCAATTAGTTTCTCTAATGCAACAGAATTGCAAGTTCCATGGACTTCCATTGGAAGATCCTCATCAGTTTTTAGCTGA
>NW_026265107.1:1692-8462 GCF_000817695.3 Arachis duranensis | reverse complement strand
TTGGTGTGTGCTTGGGCTGAGCATTGAAGCATTTTCGTGTAGAGAATCTTTTTGGAGTTAAACGCCAGCTTTTGTGCCAGTTTGGGCGTTTAACTCCCATTTTGGTGCCAGTTCCAGCGTTTAACGCTGGGATTTCTTGAGGTGACTTTGAACGCCGGTTTGGGCCATCAAATCTTGGGCAAAGTATGGACTATCATATATTGCTGGAAAGCCCAGGATGTCTACTTTCCAACGCCGTTGAGAGCGCGCCAATTGGGCTTCTGTAGCTCCAGAAAATCCACTTCGAGTGCAGGGAGGTCAGAATCCAACAGCATCTGCAGTCCTTTTTAGTCTCTGAATCAGATTTTTGCTCAGGTCCCTCAATTTCAGCCAGAAAATACCTGAAATCATAGAAAAACACACAAACTCATAGTAAAGTCCAGAAAAGTGAATTTTAACTAAAAACTAATAAAAATATACTAAAAACTAACTAGATCATAACAAAAACATACTAAAAACAATGCCAAAAAGTATACAAATTATCCGCTCATCAGGAAGCCGAGAGAGAACTCCGGAGGGGAACGAGACGTCGTCGAGAGCTAGAGGACAAACTCACAAAGCTCGCGGCTGACCTCAAAACGAAAACTACTCGTTCCAATCATGAAGATAGCTTCCATAAGGATCAAAATCCGTTCACTAAAGAGATCATGAAAACTAAAGTCCCAATGGACTTCAAAGCTCCTGACATGACCCCGTATGATGGTACATCTGATCCAAGCCATCATCTCAGCAACTTCAGGAGCAGGATGTATCTCACAGACGCCTCAGATGCAATTCGAAGCAAAGCTTTCCCGACTACCTTGACAAAAACAGCAATAAAGTGGTTCGACAGTTTACCTCCAAGATCAATCACAAGTTTCGACGACCTAGCCAACAAGTTCCTCGCCAGGTTCTCCATCCAGAAGGACAAAACCAAACATGCTCTAAGCTTACTGGGAGTTAAACAAGGAGATCAGTAGGGCCTCTGCAGTAACATGGAAAGATTCAACAAAGCATGTCTCGACATACAAAGTCTCCCAACAGAAGCGGCCATCATGGGGCTCATCAACGGCCTGAGAGAGGGACCTTTTAGCCACTCAATATCCAAAAAACATTCAACATCCCTGAACGAGATATAAGAATGGGCAGAAAAGTATATCAATATAGAGGAGAACTCTTGATTAGGAGAAACCTCAAAATTCAGATTCTCCTATCCACCTCGGGATAAGAATAAAGAGTCCAGGAAAAAGGAGGACCAACCTACTGAAAAACCTAGAAAATACCTCAACTACACTCCGCTCAGAGTGTCCCTTGTGGATGTATACAGATAGATATATAACACTGAAAAGATCCCGCCTCCTTGTCTGATTAAACATAAAAGAGGAGGAGGAAATCGGACAGAGTATTGCGAATATCACCATTCCACCAACGACTGCTTTGATCTAAAGAATGTCATTGAAAAACTGGCGCAAGGAAGACGACTAGATCAGTTCCTAGCCAATAAAGCAGACAAGCCAAGAAAAAGAAGAAGGTCAGACGAGGTCAGACGAGCTGAACGTCCCAATCACACCTTGGAAAGGCATGTCCACATGATCAATGGAGGATTCATAGGAGGAGGGATATCTAAGTCGTCACGCAAAAGACACCTTAAGGAAATGTATCATGTTGGAGGAGGAGACAGGTTGGTCGACCTCCCCAATATCACCTTTACTCAAGAAGACACTGCGGGTATCATCCTAGGGCATGACGACCTTATGGTCATTACCATAATACTTGCTAACGCCAACCTTCACCGAACATTAATCGACCAGGGAAGCTTCGCGGACATCTTGTTCAAATTCGCCTTCGACAAGCTCGGCCTATAAGATAAAGAGCTCAGAGCGTATCTGAATAGCCTGCTCAGACTCGGAGACACCCCGATTCAACTATTAGGATATATCTCCTTACATACAACCTTTGGGAAAGGAACTCGATCCAAGACGTTGAGCATAGACTATATTGTCATCGACGTAAGCTCGGCTTACAACACGTTAATAGGTCGGACAACACTAAACTAGCTTGCCGTCATGGTCTCCACTCTCCACTTATACATGAAGTTTCCTACTTCAAAAGGGATTTCTACTATAAAGGGAGACCAAAAACTCATGCGACGTTGTTACAACGAAAGTCTAAACCTTAAAGGAGACCCCAGAGGAAAAGAAACCAACACTATAGAACTCAGGGGAATCCGAGCTCGTGAAGAATTTCGTCCTCAGCCAGAAGGTGAAACTCAAGAAGTTCAAATTGGAGACGCTCCAGACAAAACAACAAGTGTAGGAGAAAATCTGAGAGAAGACTTAAAGGAATTACTAATAAAGCTCCTAAGCAAATATTGATCCCGGACTAACATGCCACAAGTTAGCCGTATACCTAGGGTCTCGGCCAGTACAACAAAAATGTAAAAAGCTCGGCCCAGAAAGGTCGCAAGTTGTAGAAGAGCATGTACAGGCCTTGTTGGAGGCAGGGTTCATAAGGGAGGTAAAATACCCACTATGGCTAGCCAATGTGGTGTTGGTCAAAAAGTCAAATGGGATACAACTAGTTGACGCTTCGTCAGGCTATCAGTACTTCTCCTTTATGGACGCTTATTCGGGATACAACTAGATCCCAATGTATCAACCCGATCAAGAGAAGACATCATTCTTGACCCCAAAAGAAAACTATTGCTATATAGTTATGCCCTTCGGACTCAAGAATGTAGGGGCTACCTACCAAAGACTGATGAACAAAGTCTTTGCCAATCACATCGGAAAGCTAATGGAGGTGTATGTAGATGACATGCTGGTAAAAACACAAAGTGAGGAATCATTGTTGTCTGACCTCACTAAAGTGTTCGACACCATAAGAAAACATGGTATGCGACTTCACTAAAGTGTTCGACCCCGCAAAATGCACCTTCGCAGTAGAAGCTGGCAAATTCTTGGGTTTTATGCTCACACAAAGAGGAATCAAAGCAAACCCAAATAAATACCGGGCCATACTCGACATGAAGAGTCCGACTTGTGTCAAAGATGTACAACAACTCAACGTGAGGTTGGCAGCCTTGTCCAGATTTCTAGCCGGATTGGCAATAAGATCTCTTCCCTTCTACGCTACTCTAAGGAAGGGAAAGAGGTTTGAATGGACAATGGAGTACGAGCAGGCCTTCCAAGATTTCAAAAGACTCTTGGGACAGCCACCTATCCTAACTCGGGCTCGGAAGGAGAACCACTTATATTATATCTCGCAGTAGGAGGTCGGGCAGTAGCCTCAGCACTAGTCCGAGAAGACGAAAATGGGCAACAACCTGTATACTTCATCAGCAAAGCGTTACAAGGATCCGAGCTGAACTACGAAAAAATAGAAAAATTCGCCTATGCTCTCATACTAACCTCTCGACAGCTCCGTCCATATTTCCAAGCTCACATTATTAGGGTTCGGACCAACCAACCCATAAAAGGGATTTTGCAGAAAACGGACTTAGCAGGCAGAATTTTGCAATGGGCAGTCGAGTTGTCCGAATTCGACCTTCAATATGAAGCTTAGACAGCCATCAAATCGTAATATCTAGCTGACTTCATTGCAGAATTTACAGACACTCCGGAAATCCCTATAGAATGGAATCTTTATGTGGACGGTTCCTCAAACAAAACTGGAAGCGGCACAGGTGTCATCATAGAAAGTGACCAGGGAACCCAAATCGAACTTTCCCTCAAATTTGGGTTCCCTGCCTCAAACAACCAAGCCGAGTATGAGGCACTATTGGCTGGTTTGAAGCTGGCTAAGGAGGTTGGAGCTCAAAAGCTCATCATCTTCAGCGACTCATAGGTACTCACTTCACAAATAGCAGGGAGCTACCAAGCCAAAGATCGCACCATGAGAAAATACCTGGACAAAACCAGGGAACATATCGGACAACTCGGGGAATATGAGGTCCGTCACATACCCCGAGAAAAGAACGCCCGAGATGATGCACTCTCAAAACTAACCAACACCAAACCAGGGGGCAACAATAGAAGCCTCATCCAAGAAACGCTGCAGAACCCGTCAATCTCGGAAGAAGAAAAAATCCTAGCCTTAACAGGTCAGGATCAAGGATGGATGACTCCTATAATTAACTACCTCAAAATAGACACACTCCCCACTGATAAGAAAGAGGCAAAGAGGTTAAAACGGGAGGCACAACACTACATAATCATAAATAATACTCTATACAAGAGAGGGATTTCAACACCACTGTTAAAATGTGTGCCAACTTCCAATACAAAGGAAGTCTTAGAAGAAGTACACAGCGACATCTGTGGCAACCATCTCAGAGCATAGGCTCTTACCAAAAAGGTACTCCTGGCCGGATTCTATTGGCCGACTCTACAAAAAGAAGCAACAGAATTTGTAAAGACATGTCCACCATGTCAGAAACATGCCAACTTTCACATCGCCCCACCAGAGGAGCTTATTAGCGTAACCTCACCCTAGCCATTCGCAAAATGGGGACTCGACCTTCTCGGTCCTTTCCCTCAAGGATCCGGACAAGTCAAATTTCTCATCGTAGGGGTAGACTATTTCACAAAATGGATTGAGGTGAAAACCCTAGCTAACGCCACTGCTCAAAGAAGCCGAAAATTCCTGTATAGGAACATCGTCACAAGGTTTGGGGTTCCATACTCCATCACCACAGACAATGGTACTCAATTCACAAATGCAGGCTTTAGAAAATTAGTGACCGACCTGAACATAGAACACCAATTTACATCTGTAGAACACCCTCAGGCCAACGAACAAGCAGAAGCTGCTAACAAAGTCATATTAGCCAGGTTAAAATGGAGATTACAAGACACAAAGGGAGCCTGGGCGGAGGAGCTCCCGCAAGTCCTATAGGCATATCGGACAACTCCACACTCCACCACAAAGGAATCACCTTTCCGATTAGCTTACGGATTGGAGGCAATGATCCCAGTGGAGATTGAAGAAGGATCGCCCAGAGTGATTCACTATAATGAAGAAGCCAACTCCCAACTTCAAAGGGAAGAACTCGACCTACTTCCGAAATTTTGAGAAAGAGCTTGAATCAGGGAAGATGCATTGAAACGTCGAATGGCTTCAAGATACAATCAAAAGGTAGTATCGCGAGGTTTTGCCGAGTACAACCTCATCCTAATCCGAAATGATATCGGAAGAACTCGACCTGGAGAAGGAAAGCTGGCGGCAAACTGGAAAGGACCCTATCGAGTCGTAGAGGTACTTGGAAAGGGCTACTACAGACTATCTGAACTCGAAGGGCAAGAGCTCCCAAGGTCATGGCACGCCTGCAACTTAAGAAGGTACTACAATTAGAGGTAATAAAGATCTTAGGATAAGGTACACTCTTTTTCCTGAAAAGGTTTTTTAATGAGGTGCCAAGCCAAGATCTATAATTTGCCCGACTTAGAGGGATAAAACACCCACATGTATATATTTGCATTCTCTTTGAATAAAGTTTTAGATTCTCTACAAATATTCAAGACGCATTAATCTGAAACGCTAAAAATTCATCGCCCGATTATAAAGCTACAAGGTCAGCAGAAAGTGAAAATCAAATTCACTGCTCGACCACGAAAAGGACTAAAATAGATGAAAATCGAATTCATCAAAGGGTCAACCAAACCTGGAACAAAACCCAATCTCTACAATATCGGCAAAGATGAAAAATTGACAAAAACAGAATAATGCAAGAAGTTATCGAAAGTAATCCATAGAAAGGACCTGACGAGGTCTTAATAAAATGGGTTGCTATAAATAACTTAAAAGACAGACCGACATAAAGAAGTCGGACTAGTCACTGCAATAACAAGTTATAAAAAGTTAATCCTTGGAAAGAGGCCTGGCCAGCCCTAAAAAAGTAATCCCTGAAACCGAAAAGTTATAAAAAGTAATCCCTGAAAGAGACCTGACAAAGGTCCAAGAAAGAGGATTACTAAAAATAACTTATAAAGGACCGACATGACGAAGTCGGCCTCCCACATACAAGTTATAAAAAGTAATCCCTAAGAAAGACCTAATGGTGCATGAAATTGTGATCATCAATGGCGCCATCAACATGGTACGCTCAATTGCAATCTCAGCTCTTTATCACACCTTCGCACAACTAACCAGCAAGTGCACTGGGTTGTCCAAGTAATAAACCTTACGTGAGTAAGGGTCGATCCCACGGAGATTGTTGGTATGAAGCAAGCTATGGTCATCTTGTAAATTTCAGTCAGGCGGATTAAATGGTATTGGAGGATTAATGATTAAAAGATAAATAAAACATAAAATAAAGATAGAGATACTTATGTAATTCATTGGTGAGAATTTCAGATAAGCATATGGAGATGCTTTGTCCCTTCCGTCTCTCTGCTTTTCTACTGTCTTCATCCAATCCTTCTTACTCCTTTCCATGGCAAGATGTATGTTGGGCATCACCGTTGTCAATGGCTACAGTCCCGTCCTCTCAGTGAAAATGTTCAACGCGCTCTTTCACAGCACGGCTATTCATCTGTCGGTTCTCGATCATGTCGGAATAGAATCCAGTGATTCTTTTGCGTCTGTCACTAACGCCCCACAATCGCGAGTTTGAAGCTCGTCACAGTTATTCAATCCCTGAATCCTACTCAGAATACCACAGACAAGGTTTAGACCCTCTGGATTCTCAAGAATGGCCGCCAATGGATTCTAGCTTATACCACGAAGATTCTGATTAAGGAATCCAAGAGATA
>NW_026265107.1:0-869 GCF_000817695.3 Arachis duranensis | reverse complement strand
ATTAGATGAGCGGGGCTTTTAGCTTTTTGCCTCTGAACAGTTTTGGCATCTCACTTTATCCTTTGAAATTCAGAATGATTGGCTTCTATAGGAACTCAGAATCCAGATAGTGTTATTGATTCTCCTAGTTAAGTATGATGATTCTTGAACACAGCTACTCTATGAGTCTTGGCCGTGGCCCAAAGCACTCTGTCTTCCAGTATTACCACTGGATACATACATGCCACAGACACATAACTGGGTGAACCTTTTCAGATTGTGACTCAACTTTGCTAGAGTCCCCAATTAGAGGTGTCCAGGATTCTTAAGCACACTCTTTTTGCCATGGATCACGACTTTATTTTTACCCTTGCCTTTTGGTTTAAAGGGCTATTGGCTTTTTCTGCTTGCTTTCTCTCTTTTTTTTTCGCACATAATCTCTCTTTTTTTTTATTCACTGCTTTTTCTTGCTTCAAGAATCATTTTTATGATTTTTCAGATCCTCAGTAACATGTTTCCTTTTTTCATCATTCCTTCAAGAGCCAAAATTCATGAACAACAAATTCAAAAGACATATGCACTGTTCAAGCATACATTCAGAAGTCAAAGTATTGCCACCACATCAAAATAATTAATCTGTTATAAAATTCCAAATTCATGCAATTCTTCTCTTTTTTTAATTAAGAACATTTTTCATTTAAGAAAGGTGATGGATTCATAGGACATTCATAACTTTAAGGCATAGACACTAAGACACTAATGATCATAAGACACAAACATAAATAAAACATAAAGCATAGTTTTCGAAAAAAAACAGAAAAATAAAAAACAAGGAGATTAAAGAACGGGTCCACCTTAGTGATGGCGGCTTGTTCTTCCTCTTGAAGATC
>NW_026265106.1:36188-36731 GCF_000817695.3 Arachis duranensis | reverse complement strand
ATGCTTCCTCTCCATGGTGACAGAGGGATATCCTTGAGCCTTAAACACAAAGGATTCTTCATTCACTTGAATGATCAGTTCTCCTCCATCAACATCAATCACAGCCTTTGCTGTGGCTAGGAAGGGTCTACCAAGGATGATAGATTCATCCATGCACTTCCCAGTCTCTAGGACTATGAAATCAGTAGGGATGTAATGGTCTTCAATCTTCACCAAAACATCTTCTACAAGTCCATGAGCTTGTTTTCTTGAGTTGTCTGCCATCTCTAGTGAGATTTTTGCAGCTTGCACCTCATAGATCCCTAGCTTCTCCATTACAGAGAGAGGCATGAGGTTTACACTTGACCTTAAGTCACACAGAGCCTTCTTGAAGGTTATGGTGCCTATGGTACAAGGTATGGAAAACTTCCCAGGATCTTGTCTCTTTTGAGGTAATTTCTGCCTAGACAAGTCATCCAGTTCTTTGGTGAGCAAAGGGGGTTCATCCTCCCAAGTCTCATTTCCAAATAACTTGTCATTTAGCTTCATGATTGCTCCAAGGTA
>NW_026265106.1:33031-35391 GCF_000817695.3 Arachis duranensis | reverse complement strand
AGACCATCATAGAAAATACCTATGATACTCCATTCAGAAAGCATATCAGAAGGACACTTTTTGATTAATTGTTTGTATCTTTCCCAAGCTTCATAGAGTGATTCTCCTTCCTTCTGTCTGAAGGTTTGGGCCTTCCACTCTAAGCTTACTCAATTTTTGAGGTGGAAAGAACTTTGCCAAGAAGGCATTGACTAGCTTTTCCCATGAGTCCAAGTTTTCTTTAGGTTGTGAGTCCAACCATATCCTAGCTCTGTCTCTTACAGAAAAAGGGAATAGCATAAGTCTATAGACCTCAGGGTCTACCCCATTAGTCTTGACAGTGTCACAGATTTGCAAGAATTCAGCTAAAAACTGATGAGGATCTTCCAGTGGAAGTCCATGGAACTTGCAGTTCTGTTGCATTAGAGAAACTAATTGAGGCTTAAGCTCAAAGTTGTTTGCTCCAATGGCAGGGATAGAGATGCTTCTCCCATAGAAATCGGGAGTAGGTGCAGTAAAGTCACCCAGCACCTTCCTTGCATTGTTGGCATTGTTGTTGTTTTCGGCTGCCATGTCTTCTTCTTCTTTGAAGAATTCGGTTAGGTTCTCTACAAAGAGTTGTGCCTTAGCTTCTCTTTGCTTTCGCTTCAAGGTCCTTTCAGGTTCAGGGTCAGCTTCAACAAGAATGCCTTTGTCTTTGTTCCTACTCATATGATAGAGAAGAAAACAAGAAAATGTGGAATCCTCTATGTCACAGTATAGAGATTCCTTGAGGTGTCAGAGGAAAAGAAAAATAGAAAGAAGAAGTAGAAGGTGCATTGAGAAGGAGTGATACTCCATAAATAGAAGGATGTGAGAAGAGGGGAAGAAATTTTCGAAAATTAAGTTAAAAAGATTTTAAAAACATTTTGAAAAACTTTAATTTGATTTTCGAAAATCAAGAGTGAGAAAGAGATCAAGTAATTTTTGAAAAAGATTTTGAGATTAGAAATTAAAAAGATTTGATTGAAAACTATTTTGAAAAAGATGTGATTAGAAAGATATGATTGAAAAGTTATGGTTTTAAAAAGATGTGATTGAGAAGATATGATTTGAAAACAATTTTAAAAAGATTTGATTTTAAAAATTAATGACTTGCCTAACAAGAAAAGATATGATTCAAACATTAAACCTTTCTCAACAGAAAAGGCAACATACTTGAAATGTTGAATCAAATCATTAATTGTTAGTAAGTATCTTAGAAAAAGGAAAGAAATTGATTTTGAAAACATTTGATTGAAAAGATATGATTTGAAAAAGATTTGATTTTGAAAAACTTGAAAAAAATTGATTTGAAAACAAAATCCTCCCTCTTGTGCCATCCTGGCGTTAAACGCCCAGAATGGTATCCATTCTGGCGTTTAACGCCCAAAATGCTACCTTTTTGGGTGTTAAACGCCCAACCAGGTACCCTGGCTGGCGTTTAAACGCCAGTCTGTCCTTCTTCACTGGGCGTTTTGAACGCCCAGCTTTTTCTGTGTAATTCCTCTGCAGTATGTTATGAGTCTTCAATTCTCCGTATTATTGACTTGAAAAGACACAAATTAAAAATATTTTTGGATTTTTAATAATAAGGAATAATCAAGATGCAACTAAAATCAAATAACAATGCATGCAAGACACCAAACTTAGCAGTTTGTATACTACTGACACTAGTAAAATGTGAATGCATATGAGACACATAAACACTCAAGTCAAGAGAATTAAAAATCATAGTAATAAAATCATCAAGAACAACTTGAAGATTAATGAAGACACATGCATGAATGCAAAAGAGCAGAAACATGCAATTGACACTAAACTCAAGATGAGACTCTAGACTCAAACAAGAAACATAAAATATTTTTGGTTTTTATGATTTTGAAAATTTTTTTTTGTGCTTTTTCGAAAATTTATATGAAAATAGAAAATAAAGGTTTCAAAATTCTCAATTTGATTTCCAGGAATCATTGCAATGCTAGTCTAAGACTCCGGTCCAGGAATTAGACATGGCTTCACAGCCAGCCAAGCTTTCAGAGAAAGCTTCGGTCCAAAACACTAGACATGGCCAATGGCCAGCCAAGCCTCAGCAGATCATTGCTCCAATAGCAAGTTTGATAGAAATCAACAAGCTCTTGTGATGATCAGTTGAAACCTCGGTCCAATAAGATTAGACATGGCCTCACAGCCAGCCAGATTTCAACAGATCATCATGAAACTCTAGAACTCATTTTTAAGAACTCTGAAGAAAAATACCTAATCTAAGCAACAAGATGAACCGTCAGTTGTCCATACACAAAACAATCCCCGGCAATGGCGCCAAAAACTTGGTGCACGAAATTGTGATCAATACTTTTCAAAAC
>NW_026265106.1:26537-31989 GCF_000817695.3 Arachis duranensis | reverse complement strand
GAGTTAAACGCCAGCTTTTATGCCAGTTTGGGCGTTTAACTCCCATTTTGGTGCCAGTTCCGGCGTTTAACGCTGGGATTTCTGTAGGTGACTTTGAACGCCGGTTTGGGCCATCAAATCTTGGGCAAAGTATGAACTATCATATATTGCTGGAAAGCGCAGGATGTCTACTTTTCAACGCCGTTGAGAGCGCGCCAATTAGGCTTCTGTAGCTCCAGAAAATCCACTTCGAGTGCAGGGAGGTCAGAATCCAACAGCATCTGCAGTCCTTTTCAGTCTCTGAATCAGATTTTTGCTCAGGTACCTCAATTTCAGTCAGAAAATACCTGAAATCACAGAAAAACACCCAAACTCATAGTAAAGTCCAGAAAAGTGAATTTTAACTAAAAACTAATAAAAATATACTAAGAACTCAACTAAAACTACCAAAAACATACTAAAAACAATGCCAAAAAGCATACAAATTATCCGCTCATCACACAACATAAAAATAAACTGGAAAAAAAGCCGGTCAGCACAACGTAAAAAAAATTGGAGGAGCCTGCCGAAGATGAGGCCATTACGTCTCGCCTATAGGTGTCCTCCTCTAGATAGTGTCATTTAAAGAACATGGGTCAGCACAACGTAAAAAAAAAACCGGTCAGCACAACCTAAAAAATGGAAAAAATCGGTCAACACAACGTAAAAAAAAACTGGTCAGCACAACGTAAAAAAAATGGAAAAAAATCGGTCAGCATAACGTAAAAACAATAAAAAAATTGGTCAGCACAACCTAAAAAATGGAGAAAAAATAGGTCAGCACAACGTAAAAAAAAAATAAAAAAAATTGGAGGAGCCTGCCGAAGTTGAGGCCATTACGGCTCGCCTTTAGGTGTCCTCCTCTGGATAGTTTCATTTAAAGAATAAGGGTCAACAGAACGTAAAAAAAAAAAACAAAAAATCACAGGTCAGCACAACCTAAAAAAATGGTAAAAAACTGGTCAGCATAACGAAAAAAATGGAAAAAAAACCGGTCAGCACAACGTAAAAAAAATTGGAGGAGCCTGCCGAAGATGAGGCCATTACGGCTCGCCTTTAGGTGTCCTCCTCTGGATAGCATCATTTAAAGAACAAGGGTCAGCACAACGTAAAGAAAAAAAAAACCGCCCGTCAGCACAATAAAAAAAATGGAAAAAAACCTGTCAACACAACGTAAAAAAAACCGGTCAGCACAACGTATAAAAAAATGAAAAAAACCAATCAACACAACGTAATAAAAAAAATCGGAGGAGCCTACCGAAGATGAGGCCATTACGGCTTGCCTTTAGGTGTCCTCCTCTGGATGTCATTTAAAGAACACGGGTCAGCACAACGTAATAAAAAAAACTAGAAAAAAAACTGGTCAGCACAACGAAAAAAAAATCGGAGGAGCCTGCCAATGATGAGGCCATTACAGCTCGCCTTTAGGAGTCCTCCTTTGGATAGCGGCATTTAAAGAACAAGGGTCAGCACAACGTAAAAAAAAAACCGATCAGCACAACCTAAAAAAATGGAAAAAAACGGGTCAGCACAACGTAAAAAAAAACCGGTCAGCACAACTTAAAAAAATGGAAAAAACCGGTTAGCACAACGTAAAAAATCCGGAAAAAACTAGGGTCAGCACAACCTAAAAAAATGGTAAAAAACTAGTCAGCACAACGTAAAAAAATGGAAAAAAATCGGTCAGCACAACGTAAAAAAAAATCGGAGGAGCCTGCCGAAGATGAGGCCATTACGGCTCGCCTTTAGGTGTCCTCCTCTGGATAGCGTCATTTAAAGAACAAGGGTTAGCACAACGTAAAGAAAAAAAACTGCCGGTCAGCACAATCTAAAAAAATGGAAAAAAAACCTGTCAACACAACGTAAAAAAAACCGATCAGCACAACGTATAAAAAAATGGAAAAAAACCGATCAGCACAACGTAATAAAAAAATCGGAGGAGCCTACCGAAGATGAGGCCATTACGGCTCGCCTTTAGGTGTCCTCCTCTGGATGTCATTTAAAGAACAAGGGTCAGCACAACATAATAAAAAAAACTGGAAAAAAATCGGTCAGCACAACCTAAAAAAATTGAAAAAAACCAGTCATCACAACGTAAAAAAAAACTGGAAAACAACTGGTCAGCAAAACGTAAAAAAAAAATAATCGGAGGAGCCTGCCGAAGATGAGGCCATTATGGCTCGCCTTTAGGTGTCCTCCTCTGGATAGCGTCATTTAAAGAACAAGGGTCAGCGCAACGTAAGAAAAATCGGTCTGCACAACCTAAAAAAATGTAAAAAAAACCAGTCAGCACAACGTAAAATAAAAAAAAAACCAGTCAGCGCAACGTAAAAATAAATTGGAAAAAAAGCCGGTCAACACAACGTAAAAAAAAAATTGGAGGAGCCTGCCGAAGATGAGTCCATTACGGCTCGCCTTTAGGTGTCTTCCTCTAGATAGCGTCATTTATAGAACAAGGGTCAGCACAACGTAAAAAAAAAATGGTCAGCACAACCTAAAAAAAATGGAAAAAAATCGGTCAGCACAACGTAAAAAAATGGAAAAAAATTGGCCAGCATAACGTAAAAAAAAACTGGAAAAAAATCGGCCAACACATCGTAAAAAAAAACCGGAGGAGCCTACCGAAGATGAGGCCATTACGGCTTACCTTTAGGTGTCCTCCTCTGGATAGCGTCATTTAAAGAACAAGGGTCAGCACAACGTAAAAAAAAACCGGTCAGCACAACCTAACAAATGGAAAAACTCGGTCAACACAATGTAAAAAAAAAACCGGTCAGTACAATGTAAAAAAATGGAAAAAAATTAGAAAAAAATTGGTCAACACAACGTAAAAAAAATGGAAAAAAACTGGTCAGCATAACGTAAAAAAAAATAAAAAAACCGGCCAGCACAACCTAAAAAATGGAAAAAAAATAGGTCAGCACAACGTAAAAAAAATAAAAAAAATTGGAGGAGCCTGCCGAAGATGAGGCCATTACGGCTCGCCTTTAGGTGTCCTCCTCTGGATAGCGTCATTTAAAGAACAACGGTCAGCACAACGTAAAAAAAAAAACAAAAAATCACAGGTCAGCACAACCTAAAAAATGGTAAAAAACTGGTCAGCACAACGAAAAAAAATGGAAAAAAACCGGTCAGCACAACGTAAAAAAAATTGGAGGAGGCTGCCGAAGATGAGGCCATTACGGCTCGCCTTTAGGTGTCCTCCTCTGGATAGCGTCATTTAAAGAACAAGGGTCAGCACAACGTAAAGAAAAAAGACTGCCCGTCAGCATAATAAAAAAAAGGAAAAAAAACCTATCAACACAATGTAAAAAAAAACCGGTTAGCACAACGTATAAAAAAATGAAAAAAACTTATCAACACAACGTAATAAAAGAAATCGGAGGAGCCTACCGAAGATGAGGCCATTACGGCTCGCCTTTAGGTGTCCTCCTCTGGATGTCATTTAAAGAACAAGGGTCAGCACAAAAAAAAAACTGGAAAACAACCGGTCAACACAACGTAAAACAAAAACTGGAAAAAAACCGGTCAGCAAAACGTAAAAAAAAATCGGAGGAGCCTGCCGAAGATGAGGCCATTACGGCACACCTTTAGTGGTCCTCCTCTGGATAGCGTCATTTAAAGAACAAGGGTCAGCACAACGTAAAAAAAATCGGTCTGCACAATCTAAAAAAATGGAAAAAAACCGGTCAGCAAAATGTAAAATAAGAAAAAAACCAGTCAGCACAACGTAAAAAAAAATTGGAAAAAAAACCGGTTAGCACAACGTAAAAAAAATCGGAGGAGCTTGCTGAAGATGAGGCCATTACAGCTCACCTTTAGGTGTCCTCATCTGGATAGCGTCATTTAAAGAACAAGGGTCAGCACAACGTAAAAAAAAATGTCAGCACAACCTTAAAAATGGAAAAAAACCGGTCAGAACAATGTAAAAAAAAATCGGAGGAGCCTGCCGAAGATGAGGCCATTACAGCTCGCCTTTAGGTGTCCTCCTCTGGATAGTGTCATTTAAAGAAGAAGGGTCAGGACAACGTAAAAAAAAATAAAAAAAATTGGAGGAGCCTGCCGAAGATGAGGCCATTACGGCTCGCCTTTAGGTGTCCTCCTCTGGATAGCATCATTTAAAGAACAAGGGTCAGCACAACGTAAAAAAAAAAAAACAAAAAATCACAGGTCAGCACAACCTAAAAAATGGTAAAAAACTGGTCAGCACAACGAAAAAAAATGGAAAAAAACCGGTCAGCACAACGTAAAAAAAAATTGGAGGAGGCTGCCGAAGATGAGGCCATTACGGCTCGCCTTTAGGTGTCCTCCTCTGGATAGCATAATTTAAAGAACAAGGGTCAGCACAACGTAAAGAAAAAAGACTGCCCGTCAGCACAATAAAAAACAAGGAAAAAAACCTGTCAACACAATGTAAAAAAAACCGGTCAGCACAACGTATAAAAAAAGAAAAAAAAACTGATCAGTGCAACGTAATAAAAAAAATCGGAGATGCCTACCGAAGATGAGGCCATTACGGCTCGCCTTTAGGTGTCCTCCTCTGCATGTCATTTAAAGAACAAGGGTCAGCACAAAAAAAAAAAAACTGGAAAACAACCGGTCAACACAACGTAAAACAAAAACTGGTAAAAAAAAACGGTCAGCAAAACGTAAAAAAAATCGGAGGAGCCTGCCGAAGATGAGGCCATTACGGCTCACCTTTAGGTGTCCTCCTCTGGATAGCGTCATTTAAAGAACAAGGGTTAGCACAATGTAAAAAAAAATCGGTCTGTACAACCTAAAAAATGGAAAAAAACCGGTCAGCAAAATGTAAAATAAAAAAAAAACCAGTCAGCACGACGTAAAAAAAAACTGGAAAAAAACCGGTTAGCACAACGTAAAAAAAAAATCGGAGGAGCTTGCCAAAGATGAGGCCATTACAGCTCACCTTTAGGTGTCCTCATCTGGATAGCGTCATTTAAGGAACAAGGGTCAGCACAACGTAAAAAAAAAAAGGTCAGCACAACCTTAAAAATGAAAAAAAAACCGGTCAGAACAATGTAAAAAAAAATCGGAGGAGCCTGCCGAAGATGAGGCCATTACGGCTCCCCTTTAGGTGTCCTCCTCTGGATAGTGTCATTTAAAGAACAAGGGTCAGCACAACGTAAAAAAAAAAAACCGATCAGCAAAACGTAAAAAAAAATCGGAGGAGCCTGTCAAGGATGAGGCCATTACGGCATGCCTTTAGGTGTCCTCCTCTGGATAGCGTCATTTAAAGAACAAGGGTCAACACAACGTAAGAAAAAATCTGTCTGCACAACCTAAAAAAATGGAAAAAAAACGGTCAGCAAAATGTTAAATAAAAAAAACCAGTCAGCACAACGTAAAAAAACTGGAAAAAAAACCGGTCAGCACAACGTAAAAAAAATCGGAGGAGCCTGCAGAAAATGAGGCC
>NW_026265106.1:23956-26500 GCF_000817695.3 Arachis duranensis | reverse complement strand
AGATGAGGCCATTACGGCTCGCCTTTAGGTGTCCTCCTCTGGATAGCGTCATCTAAAGAACTAGGGTCATCACAACGTAAAAAAAAATGATCAGCACAACCTAAAAAAATGGAAAAAAATAAGTCAGCACAACATATAAAAAAATCGGAGGAGCCTGCCAAAGATGAGGCCATTACGGCTCGCCTTTAGGTGTCCTCCTCTGGATAATGTCATTTAAAGAACAAATGTCAGGACAACGTAAAAAAAAAACCGGTCAGCACAACGTAAAAAATAACCGGTCAGCACAACAAAAAAGATAAAAAAAATCATAGGAAACTGCCGAACATGAGGCCATTACGGCTCGCCTTTAGGAGTCCTCCTTTGGATAGCGTCATTTAAAGAACAAGGGTCAACACAACATAAAAAAAAAACCGGTCAGGCAACCTAAAAAAATGGAAAAAACCGGTCAACACAACGTAAAAAAAACCGGTCAGCACAACGTAAAAAAAATGGAAACAACCTGGAAAAAAATCGATCAACACAACGTAAAAAAAATGAAAATAAACCGGTCAGCACAACGTAAAAAAAATTAAAAAAATGGTCAGCACAACCTAAAAAATGGAAAAACAGTAGGTCAGCACAACGTAAAAAAAAATTGGAGGAGTCTGCCGAAGATGAGGCCATTACGGCTCGCCTTTAGGTGTCCTCCTTTGGATAGCGTCATTTAAAGAACAAGGGTAAGGACAACGTAAAAACAAAAAAAACAAAAAATCACAGGTCATCACAACCTAAAAAAATGGTAAAAAAACTAGTCAGCACAACGTAAAAAAATGGAAAAAAACCGGTCAGCACAACGTAAAAAAAATTGGAGGAGCCTGCCGAAGATGAGGCCATTACGGCTCGCCTTGAGGTGTCCCCCACTGGATAGCGTCATTTAAAGAACAAGGGTCAGCACAACGTAATGAAAAAAAACTGCCGGTCAGCACAATCTAAAAAAATGGAAAAAAACCTGTCAACACAATGTAAAAAAAAACTGATCAGCACAACGTATAAAATATGGAAAAAAATGATCAGCACAACGTAATAAAAAAAATCGGAGGAGCCTACCGAAGATGAGGCCATTACGGCTCACCTTTAGGTGTCCTACTCTGGATGTCATTTAAAGAACAAGGGTTAGCACAACGTAATAAAAAAATTGGAAAAAAAACCGGTAAGCACAACGAAAAAAAATCGGAGGAGCCTGTCGAAGATGAGGCCATTACAGCTCGCCTTTAGGTGTCCTCCTCTGGATAACGTCATTTAAAGAACAAGGGTCATCACAAAAAAAAAATCGGTCAGCACAACCTAAAAAAAATGAAAAAAAACCAATCATCACAACGTAAAAAAAAAACTGGAAAAAAACCGATCAGCAAAATGTAAAAAAAAAAATCGGAGGAGCTTGCTGAAGATGAGGCCATTACAGCTCACCTTTAGGTGTCCTCATCTGGATAGCGTCATTTAAAGAACAAGGGTCAGCACAACGTAAAAAAAAATGTCAGCACAACCTTAAAAATGGAAAAAACCAGTCAGAACAATGTAAAAAAAATCGGAGGAGCCTGCCGAAGATGAGGCCATTACGGCTCGCCTTTAGGTGTCCTCCTCTGGATAGTGTCATTTAAAGAACAAGGGTCAGCACAACGTAAAAAAAATAAAAAAAATTGGAGGAGCCTGCCGAAGATGAGGCCATTACGGCTCGCCTTTAGGTGTCCTCCTCTAGATAGCATCATTTAAAGAACAAGGGTCAGCACAACGTAAAAAAAAAAAACAAAAAATCACAGGTCAGCACAACCTAAAAATGGTAAAAAACTGGTCAGCACAACGAAAAAAAATGGAAAAAAACCGGTCAGCACAACGTAAAAAAAGTTGGAGGAGGCTGCCGAAGATGAGGCCATTACGGCTCGCCTTTAGGTGTCCTCCTCTGGATAGCGTCATTTAAAGAACAAGGGTCAGCACAACGTAAAGAAAAAAGACTGCCCGTCAGCACAATAAAAAAAAGGAAAAAAAAACCTGTCAACACAATGTAAAAAAAACCGGTCAGCACAACGTATAAAAAAATGAAAAAAAAAACTGATCAGTGCAACGTAATAAAAAAAATCGGAGGAGCCTACCGAAGATGAGGCCATTACGGCTCGCCTTTAGGTGTCCTCCTCTGGATGTCATTTAAAGAACAAGGGTCAGCACAAAAAAAAAACTGGAAAACAACCGGTCAACACAACGTAAAACAAAAACTGGTCAAAAAACCGGTCAGCAAAACGTAAAAAAAATCGGAGGAGCCTGCCGAAGATGAGGCCATTACGGCTCACCTTTAGGTGTCCTCCTCTGGATAGCGTCATTTAAAGAACAAGGGTTAGCACAATGTAAAAAAAATCGGTCTGTACAACCTAAAAAATGGAAAAAAACCGGTCAGCAAAATGTAAAATAAAAAAAAACCAGTCAGCACAACGTAAAAAAAACTGGAAAAAACCGGTTAGCACAACGTAAAAAAAAAATCGGAGGAGCTTGCCAAAGATGAGGCCATTACAGCAT
>NW_026265106.1:16531-23610 GCF_000817695.3 Arachis duranensis | reverse complement strand
GTGTCCTCCTCTGGATAGCGTCATTTAAAGAACAAGGGTCAACACAACGTAAAAAAAAATCTATCTGCACAACCTAAAAAATGGAAAAAAACTCCTCGAGATAGCGTTAAATAAAAAAAACCAGTCAGCACAACGTAAAAAAACTGGAAAAAAAACCGGTCAGCACAACGTAAAAAAAATCGGAGGACCCTTCCGAAAATGAGGCTTGGAAAAAAATAGGTCAGCACAACGTAAAAAAAAATTGGAGGAGTCTGCCGAAGATGAGGCCATTACGGCTCGCCTTTAGGTGTCCTCCTCTGGATAGCGTCATTTAAAGAACAAGGGTCAGCACAACGTAAAAAAAAATCGGTCTGCACAACCTAAAAAATGGAAAAAAACCGGTCAGAACAACGTAAAAAAAATCGGAGGAGCCTGCCGAAGATGAGGCCATTACAGCTCGCCTTTAGGTGTCCTCCTCTGGATAATGTCATTCAAAGAACAAATGTCAGGACAACGTAAAAAAAAAACCGATCAGCACAACCTAAAAAAAAAAACCGGTCAGCACAACGTAAAAAAAAAACCGGTCAGCACAACAAAAAAAATAAAAAAAATCATAGGAGACTGCCGAACATGAGGCCATTACGGCTCGCCTTTAGGAGTCCTCCTTTGGATAGCGTCATTTAAAGAACAAGGGTCAACACAACATAAAAAAAAAACCGGTCAGGACAACCTAAAAAAATGGAAAAAACCGGTCAACACAACGTAAAAAAAAACCGGTCAGCACAACGTAAAAAAAATGGAAACAACCTGGAAAAAAATCGATCAACACAACGTAAAAAAAATGAAAATAAACCGGTCAGCACAACGTAACAAAAATTAAAAAAATGGTCAGCACAACCTAAAAAATGGAAAAAAACCGGTCAGCAAAATGTTAAATAAAAAAAACCAGTCAGCACAACGTAAAAAAACTGGAAAAAAAACCGGTCAGCACAACGTAAAAAAAAAGTCGGAGGAGCCTGCCAAAAATGAGGCCATTACGGCTCACCATTAGGTGTCCTCCTCTGTATAGCGTCATTTAAAGAACAAGGGTCAGCACAACGTAAAAAAAAAAAAAACCGGTAAGCACAACCTAAAAAATGGAAAAAAACCGGTCAGAACAACGTAAAAAAAATCGGAGGAGCCTGCCGAAGATGAGGCCATTACGGCTCGCCTTTAGGTGTCCTCCTCTGGATAGTGTCATTTAAAGAACAAGGGTCAGCACAACGTAAAAAAAAAAAAACCGATCAGCAAAACGTAAAAAAAAATCGGAGGAGCCTGTCAAGGATGAGGCCATTACGGCATGCCTTTAGGTGTCCTCCTCTGGATAGCGTCATTTAAAGAACAAGGGTCAACACAACGTAAAAAAAAATCTATCTGCACAACCTAAAAAAATGGAAAAAAACCGGTCAGCAAAATGTTAAATAAAAAAAAACCAGTCAGCACAACGTAAAAAAACTGGAAAAAAAACCGGTCAGCACAACGTAAAAAAAATCGGAGGAGCCTGCCGAAAATGAGGCCATTACGGCTCAGCATTAGGTGTCCTCCTCTTTATAGCGTCATTTAAAGAACAAGGGTCAGCACAACGTAAAAAAAAAAAAAAAACCGATCAGCACAACCTAAAAAATGGAAAAAAACCGGTTAGAACAACGTAAAAAAAATCGGAGGAGCCTGCCGAAGATGAGGCCATTACGGCTCGCCTTTAGGTGTCCTCCTCTGGATAATGTCATTCAAAGAACAAATGTCAGGACAACGTAAAAAAAAAACCGGTCAGCACAACAAAAAAAAAACCGGTCAGCACAACGTAAAAAAAAACCGGTCAGCACAACAAAAAAAATAAAAAAAATCATAGGAGACTGCCGAACATGAGGCCATTACGACTCGCCTTTAGGAGTCCTCCTTTGGATAGCGTCATTTAAAGAACAAGGGTCAACACAACATAAAAAAAACCGGTCAGGACAACCTAAAAAAATGGAAAAAACCGGTCAACACAACGTAAAAAAAAAACCGGTCAGCACAACGTAAAAAAAATGGAAACAACCTGGAAAAAAATTGATCAACACAACGTAAAAAAAATGAAAATAAACCGGTCAGCACAACGTAAAAAAAATTAAAAAAATGGTCAGCACAACCTAAAAAATGGAAAAAAATAGGTCAGCACAACGTAAAAAAAAATCGGAGGAGCCTGCCGAAGATGAGGCCATTACGGCTCGCCTTTAGGTGTCCTCCTCTGGATAGCGTCATTTAAAGAACAAGGGTAAGGACAACGTAAAAACAAAAAAACAAAAAATCACAGGTCATCACAACCTAAAAAAATGGTAAAAAAACTAGTCAGCACAACGTAAAAAAATGGAAAAAAAACCGGTCAGCACAACGTAAAAAAAAAATCGGAGGAGACTGCCGAAGATGAGGCCATTACGGCTCGCCTTGAGGTGTCCCCCACTGGATAGCGTCATTTAAAGAACAAGGGTCAGCACAACGTAATGAAAAAAAAACTGTCGGTCAGCACAATCTAAAAAAATGGAAAAAAACCTGTCAACACAACGTAAAAAAAAACTGATCAGCACAACGTATAAAATATGGAAAAAAATGATCAGCACAACGTAATAAAAAAAATCGGAGGAGCCTACCGAAGATGCGGTCAAAACAACGAAAAAAAAATCGGAGGAGCCTGCCGAAGATGAGGCCATTGCGGCTCGCCTTTAGGTGTCCTACTCTGGATGTCATTTAAAGAACAAGGGTTAGCACAACGTAATAAAAAAATTGGAAAAAAACCGGTAAGCACAACGAAAAAAAATCGGAGGAGCCTGTCGAAGATGAGGCCATTACAGCTTGCCTTTAGGTGTCCTCCTCTGGATAACGTCATTTAAAGAACAAGGGTCATCACAAAAAAAAAATCGGTCAGCACAACCTAAAAAAAATGAAAAAAAACCAATCATCACAACGTAAAAAAAAAACTGGAAAAAAACCGATCAGCAAAATGTAAAAAAAAAATCGGAGGAGCCTGCCGAAGATGAGGCCATTACGGCTCGCCTTTAGGTGTCCTCCTCTGGATAGCGTCATTTAAAGAACAAGGGTAAGCACAAAAAAAAACGGTCAGCACAACCTAAAAATATGGAAAAAAATCGGTCAACACAACGTGAAAAAAAAAACTGGAAAAAAACTGGTCAGCAAAACATAAAAAAAAATCGGAGGAGCCTGCCGAAGATGAGGCCATTACGGCACACCTTTAGGTGTCCTCCTCTGGATAGCGTCATTTAAAGAACAAGGGTCAGCACAACGTAAAAAAAATCGGTCTGCACAACCTAAAAAAATGGAAAAAAACCGGTCAGCAAAATGTAAAATAAAAAAAAACCAGTCAGCACAACATAAAAAAAAACTAGAAAAAAAACTGGTTAGCACAACGTAAAAAAAAATCGGAGGAGCTTGCCGAAGATGAGGCCATTACGGCTCACCTTTACGTGTCCTCCTCTGGATAGCGTCATTTAAAGAACAAGGGTCAGCACAACGTAAAGAAAAAAAAACTGCCCGTCAGCACAATAAAAAAAAATGGAAAAAAACCTGTCAACACAACGTAAAAAAAACCGGTCAGCACAACGTATAAAAAAATGAAAAAAACCGATCATCACAACGTAATAAAAAAAATCGGAGGAGCCTACCGAAGATGAGGCAATTACGGCTCGCCTTTAGGTGTCCTCCACTGGATGTCATTTAAAGAACACGGGTCAGCACAACGTAATAAAAAAAACTAGAAAAAAAACTGGTCAGCACAACGAAAAAAAAATCGGAGGAGCCTGCCAATGATGAGGCCATTACAGCTCGCCTTTAGGTGTCCTCCTCTGGATAGCGTCATTTAAAGAACAAGGGTAAGCACAAAAAAAAACGGTCAGCACAACCTAAAAATATGGAAAAAAATCGGTCAACACAACGTGAAAAAAAAAACTGGAAAAAAACTGGTCAGCAAAACATAAAAAAAAATCGGAGGAGCCTGCCGAAGATGAGGCCATTACGGCTCGCCTTTAGGTGTCCTCCTCTGGATAGCGTCATTTAAAGAACAAGGGTAAGGACAACGTAAAAACAAAAAAACAAAAAATCACAGGTCATCACAACCTAAAAAAATGGTAAAAAAACTAGTCAGCACAACGTAAAAAAATGGAAAAAAAACCGGTCAGCACAACGTAAAAAAAATCAGAGGAGACTGCCGAAGATGAGGACATTACGGCTCGCCTTGAGGTGTCCCCCACTGGATAGCGTCATTTAAAGAACAAGGGTCAGCACAACGTAATGAAAAAAAAACTGTCGGTCAGCACAATCTAAAAAAATGGAAAAAAACCAGTCAACACAACGTAAAAAAAAACTGATCAGCACAACGTATAAAATATGGAAAAAAATGATCAGCACAACGTAATAAAAAAAATCGGAGGAGCCTACCGAAGATGAGGCCATTACGGCTCGCCTTTAGGTGTCCTACTCTGGATGTCATTTAAAGAACAAGGGTTAGCACAACGTAATAAAAAAATTGGAAAAAAAACCGGTAAGCACAACGAAAAAAAATCGGAGGAGCCTGTCGAAGATGAGGCCATTACAGCTCGCCTTTAGGTGTCCTCCTCTGGATAACGTCATTTAAAGAACAAGGGTCATCACAAAAAAAAATCGGTCAGCACAACCTAAAAAAAATGAAAAAAAACCAATCATCACAACGTAAAAAAAAAACTGGAAAAAAACCGATCAGCAAAATGTAAAAAAAAAAATCGGAGGAGCCTGCCGAAGATGAGGCCATTACGGCTCGCCTTTAGGTATCCTCCTCTGGATAGCGTCATTTAAAGAACAAGGGTCAGCACAACGTAAAAAAAAAATCGGTCTGCACAACCTAAAAAAATGTAAAAAAACCAGTTAGCACAACGTAAAATAAAAAAAACCAGTTAGCACAACGTAAAAATAAACTGGAAAAAAAGCCGGTCAGCACAACGTAAAAAAAATTGGAGGAGCCTGCCGAAGATGAGGCCATTACGTCTCGCCTTTAGGTGTCCTCCTCTAGATAGCGTCATTTAAAGAACATGGGTAAGCACAACGTAAAAAAAAAAACTGGTCAGCACAACCTAAAAAATGGAAAAAACCGGTCAACACAACGTAAAAAAAAAACTGGTCAGCACAACGTAAAAAAAATGGAAAAAATTAGAAAAAAATCGGTCAACACAACGTAAAAAAAATGGAAAAAAATCGGTCAGCATAACGTAAAAACAATAAAAAAAACTGGTCAGCACAACCTAAAAAATGGAGAAAAAATAGGTCATTACGGCTCGCCTGCCGAAGATGAGGCCATTACGGCTCGCCTTTAGGTGTCCTCCTCTGGATAGTTTCATTTAAAGAACAAGGGTCAACAAAACGTAAAAAAAAAAACAAAAAATCACAGGTCAGCACAACCTAAAAAAATGGTAAAAAACTGGTCAGCATAACGAAAAAAAATGGAAAAAAAACCAAAAAAACCAGTCAGCACAACATAAAAAAAAACTAGAAAAAAAACTGGTTAGCACAACGTAAAAAAAAATCGGAGGAGCTTGCCGAAGATGAGGCCATTACGGCTCACCTTTACGTGTCCTCCTCTGGATAGCGTCATTTAAAGAACAAGGGTCAGCACAACGTAAAGAAAAAAAAACTGCCCGTCAGCACAATAAAAAAAATGGAAAAAAAACCTGTCAACACAACGTAAAAAAAACCGGTCAGCACAACGTATAAAAAAATGAAAAAACCGATCAACACAACGTAATAAAAAAATCGGAGGAGCCTACCGAAGATGAGGCAATTACGGCTCGCCTTTAGGTGTCCTCCACTGGATGTCATTTAAAGAACACGGGTCAGCACAACGTAATAAAAAAAACTAGAAAAAAACTGGTCAGCACAACGAAAAAAAAATCGGAGGAGCCTGCCAATGATGAGGCCATTACAGCTCGCCTTTAGGTGTCCTCCTCTGGATAGCGTCATTTAAAGAACAAGGGTAAGCACAAAAAAAAACGGTCAGCACAACCTAAAAACATGGAAAAAAATCGGTCAACACAACGTGAAAAAAAAAACTGGAAAAAAACTGGTCAGCAAAACATAAAAAAAAATCGGCGGAGCCTGCCGAAGATGAGGCCATTACGGCACACCTTTAGGTGTCCTCCTCTAGATAGCGTCATTTAAAGAACAAGGGTCAGCACAACGTAAAAAAAATCGGTCTGCACAACCTAAAAAAATGGAAAAAAACCGGTCAGCAAAATGTAAAATAAAAAAAAACCAGTCAGCACAACATAAAAAAAAACTAGAAAAAAAACTGGTTAGCACAACGTAAAAAAAAATCGGAGGAGCTTGCCGAAGATGAGGCCATTACGGCTCACCTTTACGTGTCCTCCTCTGGATAGCGTCATTTAAAGAACAAGGGTCAGCACAACGTAAAAAAAAATCGGTCAGCACAACCTAAAAAATGAAAAAAAAAACGGTCAGAACAACATAAAAAAAAATCGGAGGAGCCTGCCGAAGATGAGGCCATTACGGCTCGCCATTAGGTGTCCTCCTCTGGATAGTGTCATTTAAAGAACAAGGGTCAGCACAACCTAAAAAAAAAAAACCGGTCAGCACAACCTAAAAAAATGGAAAAAAATCGGTTAGCATAACGTAAACAATATCGGTTAGCACAACAAAAAAATAAAAAAAGTAGAGGAGACTGCCGAACATGAGGCCATTATGGCTCGCCTTTAGGTGTCCTCCTCTGGATAGCGTCATTTAAAGAACAAGGGTCAACACAACGTAAAAAAAAAAAACGGTCAGCACAACCTAAAAAAATGTAAAAAAAACCGGTCAACACAACGTAAAAAAAAACCGGTCAGCACAACTTAAAAAAAATGGAGAAACCTGGAAAAAACTCGGTCAACACAACGTAAAAAAATGAAAAAAACCGGTCAGCACAACGTAAAAAAATAAAAAAACCGGTCAGCACAACCTAAAAAATAGAAAAAAATAGGTCAGCACAACGTAAAAAAAATAAAAAAAATTGGAGGAGCCTGCCGAAGATGAGGCCATTACGGCTC
>NW_026265106.1:13367-15294 GCF_000817695.3 Arachis duranensis | reverse complement strand
GAGGAGCCTGCCGAAGATGAGGCCATTACGGCTAGCCTTTAGGTGTCCTCCTCTGGATAGCGTCATTTAAAGAATAAGGGTCAGCACAACGTAAAAAAAAATCGGTCAGCACAACCTAAAAAATAAAAAAAAACCGGTCAAAACAACGTAAAAAAAATCGGAGGAGCCTGCCGAAGATGAGGCCATTGCGGCTCGCCTTTAGGTGTCCTACTCTGGATGTCATTTAAAGAACAAGGGTTAGCACAACGTAATAAAAAATTGGAAAAAAAACCGGTAAGAACAACGAAAAAAAATCGGAGGAGCCTGTCGAAGATGAGGCCATTACAGCTCGCCTTTAGGTGTCCTCCTCTGGATAACGTCATTTAAAGAACAAGGGTCATCACAACGAAAAAAAAAAAGAAAAAAACTGAAAAAACCTGAAAAAAAATGGAGGAGCCTGCTGAAGATGAGGCCATTACGGCTCGCTTTTAGGTGTCCTCCTCTGGATAGCGTCATTTAAAGAACTTCAGCACAACGTAAAAAAAATCGGAGGTGCATGCCGAAGATGAGGCCATTACGGCTCGTCTTTAGGTGTCCTCCTCTGCATTGCGTCTTTTAAAGAACAAGGGTGAGCACAATGTAAAAAAAAAATCGGAGGAGCCTGCCGAAGATGAGGCCATTACGGCTCGTCTTTAGGTGTCCTCCTCTGCATTGCGTCTTTTAAAGAACAAGGGTGAGCACAATGTAAAAAAAAAATCGGAGGAGCCTGCCGAAGATGAGGCCATTACGGCTCGCCTTTAGGTGTCCTCCTCTGGATAGTTTCATTTAAAGAACAAGGGTCAACAGAACGTAAAAAAACAAAAAATCACAGGTCAGCACAACCTAAAAAAATGGTAAAAAACTGGTCAGCATAACGAAAAAAAATGGAAAAAAAAACCGGTCAGCACAACGTAAAAAAAAATTGGAGGAGCCTGCCGAAGATGAGGCCATTACGGCTCGCCTTTAGGTGTCCTCCTCTGGATAGCGTCATTTAAAGAACAAGGGTCAGCACAACGTAAAGAAAAAAAAAACTGCCCGTCAGCACAATAAAAAAAATGGAAAAAAACCTGTCAACACAACGTAAAAAAAACCGGTCAGCACAACGTATAAAAAAATGAAAAAAACCGATCAACACAACGTAATAAAAAAAATCGGAGGAGCCTACCGAAGATGAGGCAATTACGGCTCGCCTTTAGATGTCCTCCACTGGATGTCATTTAAAGAACATGGGTCAGCACAACGTAATAAAAAAAACTAGAAAAAAAACTGGTCAGCACAACGAAAAAAAAATCGGAGGAGCCTGCCAATGATGAGGCCATTACAGCTCGCCTTTAGGTGTCCTCCTCTGGATAGCGTCATTTAAAGAACAAGGGTAAGCACAAAAAAAACGGTCAGCACAACCTAAAAATATGGAAAAAAATCGGTCAACACAACGTGAAAAAAAAACTGGAAAAAAACTGGTCAGCAAAACATAAAAAAAAATCGGAGGAGCCTGCCGAAGATGAGGCCATTACGGCACACCTTTAGGTGTCCTCCTCTGGATAGCGTCATTTAAAGAACAAGGGTCAGCACAACGTAAAAAAAATCGGTCTGCACAACCTAAAAAAATGGAAAAAAACCGGTCAGCAAAATGTAAAATAAAAAAAAACCAGTCAGCACAACATAAAAAAAAACTAGAAAAAAAACTTGTTAGCACAACGTAAAAAAAATCGGAGGAGCTTGCCGAAGATGAGGCCAATACGGCTCACCTTTACGTGTCCTCCTCTGGATAGCGTCATTTAAAGAACAAGGGTCAGCACAACGTAAAAAAAAAATCGGTCAGCACAACCTAAAAAATGAAAAAAAAAACGGTCAGAACAACATAAAAAAAAATCGGAGGAGCCTGCCGAAGATGAGGCTATTACGGCTC
>NW_026265106.1:8222-13347 GCF_000817695.3 Arachis duranensis | reverse complement strand
CGAAGATGAGGCCATTAAGGCTCGCCTTTAGGTGTCCTCCTCTGGATAGTGTCATTTAAAGAACAAGGGTCAGCACAACGTAAAAAAAAAAAACCGGTCAGCACAACCTAAAAAAATGGAAAAAAATTGGTTAGCATAACGTAAAAAAAAATCGGACAGCACAACAAAAAAATAAAAAAAGTAGAGGAGACTGCCGAAAATGAGGCTATTATGGCTCGCCTTTAGCTGTCCTCCTCTGGATAGCGTCATTTAAAGAACAAGGGTCAACACAACGTAAAAAAAAAACGGTCAGCACAACCTAAAAAAATGGAAAAAACCGGTCAACACAACGTCAAAAAAAACCGGTCAGCACAACTTAAAAAAAATGGAAAAAACCTGGAAAAAACTCGGTCAACACAACGTAAAAAAAATGAAAAAAACCGGTCATCACAACGTAAAAAAATCAAAAAACTGGTCAGCACAACCTAAAAAATAGAAAAAAAATAGGTCAGCACAACGTAAAAAAAATAAAAAAAATTGGAGGAGCCTGCCGAAGATGAGGCCATTACGGCTCGCCTTTAGGTATCCTCCTCTGGATAGCGTCATTTAAAGAACAAGGGTCAGCACAACGTAAAAAAAAAAAAACAAAAAATCACATGTCAGCACAACCTAAAAATATGGTAAAAAACTGGTCAGCACAACGTAAAAAAAATGGAAAAAAAACCGGTTAGCACAACATAAAAAAAAATCGGAGGAGCCTGCCGAAGAAGTGGCCGTTATGGCTCGGCTTTAGGTGTCCTCCTCTGGATAGCGTCATTAAAAGAACAAGGGTCAGCACAACGTAATAAAAAAAACTGGAAAAAAAATCGGTCAGCACAACGAAAAAAAAATCGGAGGAGCCTGCCGAAGATGAGGCCATTACAACTCGCCTTTAGGTGTCCTCCTCTGGATAACGTCATTTAAAGAACAAGGGTCAGCACAAAAAAAAACCGGTCAGCACAACCTATAAAAATTGAAAAAACCGGTCAACACGACATAAAAAAAATTGGAAAAAAATCGATCAGCAAAACGTAAAAAAAAAATCGGAGGAGCCTGCCGAAGATGAAGCCATTACGGCTAGCCTTTAGGTGTCCTCCTCTGGATAGCGTCATTTAAAGAACAAGTGTCAGCACAACGTAAAAAAAAATCGGTCAGCACAACCTAAAAAATAAAAAAAAAACCGGTCAAAACAACGTAAAAAAATCGGAGGAGCCTGCCGAAGATGAGGCCATTACGGCTCGCCTTTAGGTGTCCTCCTCTGGATATTGTCATTTAAAGAACAAGGGTCAGCACAACGTAAAAAAAAAACCGGTCAGCACAACCTAAAAAAATGGTAAAAAACCGGTCAGCACAATGTAAAAAAAACTGGACAGCACAACGTAAAAAATAAAAAAAATCAGAGGAGACTGCCGAACATGAGGCCATTACGGCTCGCCTTTAGGTGTCCTCCTTTGGATAGCGTCATTCAAAGAACAAGGGTCAACACAACGTAAAAAAAAATCGGTCAGCACAACCTAAAAAAATGGAAAAAACCGGTCAATACAACGTAAAAAAAATGGTCGGCACAACGTAAAAAAATGGAAAAAACCTGGAAAAAATCGGTGAACACAACGTAAAAAAAATGAAAAAAACTGGTTAGCACAACGTAAAAAAAATAAAAAACTGGTCAGCACAACCTAAAAAATGGAACAAAAATAGGTCAGCACAAGGTAAAAAAAAAATAAAAAAATTGGAGGAGCATGCCGAAGATGAGGCCATTACGGCTCGCCTTTAGGTATCCTCCTCTGGATAGCGGCATTTAAACAACAAGGGTCAGCACAACGTAAAAAAAAAACAAAAAATCACAGGTCAGCACAACCTAAAAAAATGGTAAAAAACTGGTCAGCACAACGTATAAAAAAATGAAAAAAAAACCGATCAGCACAACGTAATAAAAAAAATCGAAGGAGCCTACCGAAGATGAGGCCATTACGGATCGCCTTTAGGGTTCCTCCTCTGGATGTCATTTAAAGAACAAGGGTCAGCACAACGTAATAAAAAAAACAGGAAAAAAAACCGGTCAGCACAACGAAAAAAAATCGGAGGAGCCTGCCGATGATGAGGCCATTACAGCTCGCCTTTAGGTGTCCTCCTTTGGATACCGTCATTTAAAGAACAAGGGTAAGCACAAAAAAAAACGGTCAGCACAACCTAAAAATATGGAAAAAAACCGGTCAACACAACGTAAAAAAAAAACTGGAAAAAAACCGGTCAGCAAAACGTAAAAAAAAATCGGAGGAGCCTGCCGAAGATGAGGCCATTACGGCAGACCTTTAGGTGTCCTCCTCTGGATAGCGTCATTTAAAGAACAAGGGTCAGCACAACGTAAAAAAAATCGGTCTGCACAACCTAAAAAAATGGAAAAAAAACGGGTCAGCAAAATGTAAAATAAAAAAAAACCAATCAGCACAACGTAAAAAAAACCCGGTTAGCACAACGTAAAAAAAAAAATCGGAGGAGCTTGCCGAAGATGAGGCCATTACGGCTCGCCTTTAGGTGTCCTCCTCTGGATAGTGTCATTTAAAGAACAAGGGTCAGCACAACGTCAAAAAAAAAAAACCGGTCAGCACAACCTAAAAAAATGGAAAAAAATTGGTCAGCATAACGTAAAAAAAAAATGATCAGCACAACAAAAAAAAATCTGAGGAGACTGCCGAACAAGAGGCCATTATGGCTCGCCTTTAGGTGTCCTCCTTTGGATAGCGTCATTTAAAGAACAAGGGTCAACACAACGTAAAAAAAAAAACCGGTCAGCACAACCTAAAAAAATGGAAAAAACCGGTTAACACAACGTAAAAAAAACCGGTCAGCACAACGTAAAAAAATGAGAAAAAAATCGGTCAACAAAACGTAAAAAAAATGAAAAAAACTGGTCAGCACAACGTAAAAAAAATAAAAAAACCGGTCAGCACAACCTAAAAAATGAAAAAAAAATAGGTCAGCACATCGTAAAAAAAATAAAAAAATTGGAGGTGCCTGCCGAAGATGAGGCAATTACGGCTCGCCTTTGGGTATCCTCCTCTGGATAGCGTCATTTAAAGAACAAGGGTCAGCACAACGTAAAAAAAAAAAACAAAAAATCACAGGTCAGCACAACCTAAAAAAATGGTAAAAAACTAGTCAGCACAACGTTAAAAAATGGAAAAAAACCGGTCAGCACAACGTAAAAAAAAAAATCGGAGGAGCCTGCCGAAGATGAGGCCATTACGGCTCGCCTTGAGGTGTCCCCCACTGGATAGCGTCATTTAAAGAACAAGGGTCAGCACAACGTAATGAAAAAAAAACTGCCGGTCAGCACAACATATAAAATATGGAAAAAAATGATCAGCACAACGTAATAAAAAAAATCGGAGGAGCCTACCGAAGATGAGGCCATTACGGCTCGCCTTTAGGTGTCCTCCTCTGGATGTCATTTAAAGAACAAGGGTCAGCACAACGTAATAAAAAAATTGGAAAAAAAATCGGTAAGCACAACGAAAAAAAATCGGAGGAGCCTGCCGAAGATGAGGCCATTACAGCTCGCCTTTAGGTGTCCTCCTCTGGATAACGTCATTTAAAGAACAGGGGTCATCACAAAAAAAAATCGGTCAGCACAACCTAAAAAAAATGAAAAAAACCAATCATCACAACGTAAAAAAAAACTGGAAAAAAACCGATCAGCAAAATGTAAAAAAAAAATCGGAGGAGCCTGCCGAAGATGAGGCCATTATGGCTCGCCTTTAGGTATCCTCCTCTGGATAGCGTCATTTAAAGAACAAGGGTCAGCACAACGTAAAAAAAAAATCGGTCTGCACAACCTAAAAAAATGTAAAAAAACCAGTCAGCACAACGTAAAAGAAAAAAAACCAGTTAGCACAACGTAAAAATAAACTGGAAAAAAAGCCGGTCAGCACAACGTAAAAAAAATTGGAGGAGCCTGCCGAAGATGAGGCCATTACGTCTCGCCTTTAGGTGTCCTCCTCTAGATATCCTCATTTAAAGAACATGGGTCAGCACAACGTAAAAAAAAAAATCGGTCAGCACAACCTAAAAAATTGAAAAAACCAGTCAACACAACGTAAAAAAAACTGGTCAGCACAACGTAAAAAAAATGGAAAAAATTAGAAAAAAATCGGTCAACACATCGTAAAAAAAATGGAAAAAAATCGGTCAGCATAACGTAAAAACAATAAAAAAACTGGTCAGCACAACCTAAAAAATGGAGAAAAAATAGGTCAGCACAATGTAAAAAAAAATAAAAAAATTGGAGGAGCCTGCTGAAGATGAGGCCATTACGGCTCGCCTTTAGGTGTCCTCCTCTGGATAGTTTCATTTAAAGAACAAGGGTCAACAGAACGTAAAAAAAAACAAAAAATCACAGGTCAGCACAACCTAAAAAAATGGTAAAAAACTGGTCAGCATAACGAAAAAAATGGAAAAAAAAACCGGTCAGCACAACGTAAAAAAAAATCGGAGGAGCTTGCCGAAGATGAGGCCATTACAGCTCACCTTTAGGTGTCCTCATCTGGATAGCGTCATTTAAAGAACAAGGGTCAGCACAACGTAAAAAAAAAAGGTTAGCACAACCTTAAAAATGGAAAAAAACCGGTCAGAACAATGTAAAAAAAAATCGGAGGAGCCTGCCGAAGATGAGGCCATTTCGGCTCGCCTTTAGGTGTCCTCCTCTGGATAGTGTCATTTAAAGAACAAGGGTCAGTACAACGTAAAAAAAAAATAAAAAAAATTAGAGGAGCCTGCCGAAGATGAGGCCATTACGGCTCGCCTTTAGGTGTCCTCCTCTAGATAGCGTCATTTATAGAACAAGGGTCAGCACAACGTAAAAAAAAATGGTCAGCACAACCTAAAAAAAATGGAAAAAAATCGGTCAGCACAACGTAAAAAAATGGAAAAAAATCGGCCAGCATAACGTAAAAAAAAACTGGAAAAAAACCGGCCAACACATCGTAAAAAAAAAACCGGAGGAGCCTACCATAGATGAGGCCATTACGGCTTACCTTTATGTGTCCTCCTCTGGATAGCGTCATTTAAAGAACAAGGGTCAGCACAACGTAAAAAAAAAAACGGGCAA
>NW_026265106.1:4530-5088 GCF_000817695.3 Arachis duranensis | reverse complement strand
GCACAACGTAAAAAATAAAAAAAATCGGAGGAGCCTGCCGAACATGAGGCCATTACGGCTCGCCTTTAGGTGTCCTCCTCTGGATAGCATCATTCAAAGAACAAGGGTCAACACAACGTAAAAAAAAACCGGTCAGCACAACCTAAAAAAATGGAAAAAACCGGTCAACACAACGTAAAAAAAACGGTCAGCACAACGTAAAAAAATGGAAAAAACCTGGAAAAAATCGGTCAACACAACGTAAAAAAAATGAAAAAAACTGGTCAGCACAACGTAAAAAAAAATAAAAAAACTGGTCAGCACAAGGTAAAAAATCGGAGGAGCCTACCGAAGATGAGGCCATTACGGCTCGCCTTTAGGTGTCCTCCTCTGGATGTCATTTAAGGAACAAGGGTCAGCACAACGTAGTAAAAAAAACTGGAAAAAAAACCGGTCAGCACAATGAAAAAAAATCGGAGGAGCCTGCCGATAATGAGGCCATTACAGCTCGCCTTTAGGTGTCCTCCTCTAGATAGCGACATTTAAAGAACAAGGGTAAGCACAAAAAAAAACGGTCAG
>NW_026265106.1:2154-4344 GCF_000817695.3 Arachis duranensis | reverse complement strand
GCGGAGGAGCCTGCCGAAGATGAGGGCATTACGGCTCACCTTTAGGTGTCCTCCTCTGGATAGCGTCATTTAAAGAACAAGGGTCAGCACAACGTATAAAAAAAAACGGTCAGCACAACCTAAAACAAAGAAAAAAACCGATCAGCACAACGTAAAAAAAAAACTGGAAAAAAACCGGTCAGCACCAACCTAAAAAAAATGGAAAAAAATCGGTCAGCACAACGTAAAAAAATGGAAAAAAATCGGCCAGCATAACGTAAAAAAAAACTGGAAAAAAACCGGCCAACACATCGTAAAAAAAAAACCGGAGGAGCCTACCATAGATGAGGCCATTACGGCTTACCTTTATGTGTCCTCCTCTGGATAGCGTCATTTAAAGAACAAGGGTCAGCACAACGTAAAAAAAAAAACGGTCAGCACAACCTAACAAATGGAAAAACCCGGTCAACACAATGTAAAAAAAAAAACCGGTCAGCACAATGTAAAAAAATGGAAAAAAATTAGAAAAAAATTGGTCAACACAACGTAAAAAAAATGGAAAAAAACTGGTCAGCATAACGTAAAAAAAATAAAAAAACCGGCCAGCACAACCTAAAAAATGGAAAAAAATAGGTCAGCACAACGTAAAAAAAAATAAAAAAAATTGGAGGAGCCTGCCGAAGATGAGGCCATTACGGCTCGCCTTTAGGTGTCCTCCTCTGGATAGCATCATTTAAAGAACAAGGGTCAGCACAACGTAAAAAAAAAACAAAAAATCACAGGTCAGCACAACCTAAAAAATGGTAAAAAACTGGTCAGCACAACGAAAAAAAATGGAAAAAAACCGGTCAGCACAACGTAAAAAAAATTGGAGGAGGCTGCCGAAGATGAGGCCATTACGGCTCGCCTTTAGGTGTCCTCCTCTGGATAGTGTCATTTAAAGAACAAGGGTCAGCACAACGTAAAGAAAAAAGACTGCCCGTCAGCATAATAAAAAAAATGGAAAAAAACCTGTCAACACAACGTAAAAAAATGGAAAAAATTAGAAAAAAATCGGTCAACACAACGTAAAAAAAATGGAAAAAAATCGGTCAGCATAACGTAAAAACAATAAAAAAAACTGGTCAGCACAACCTAAAAAATGGAGAAAAAATAGGTCAGCACAACGTAAAAAAAAATAAAAAAAATTGGAGGAGCCTGCCGAAGATGAGGCCATTACGGCTCGCCTTTAGCTGTCCTCCTCTGGATAGTTTCATTTGAAGAACAAGGGTCAACAGAACGTAAAAAAAACAAAAAATCACAGGTCAGCACAACCTAAAAAAATGGTAAAAAACTGGTCAGCATAACGAAAAAAATGGAAAAAAAAACCGGTCAGCACAACGTAAAAAAAAATTGGAGGAGCCTGCCGAAGATGAGGCCATTACGGCTCGCCTTTAGGTGTCCTCCTCTGGATAGCATCATTTAAAGAACAAGGGTCAGCACAACGTAAAGAAAAAAAAACTGCCCGTCAGCACAATAAAAAAAATGGAAAAAAACCTGTCAACACAACGTAAAAAAAACCGGTCAGCACAACGTATAAAAAAATGAAAAAAACCGATCAACAAAACGTAATAAAAAAAATCGGAGGAGCCTACCGAAGATGAGGCCATTACGGCTCGCCTTTAGGTGTCCTCCTCTGGATGTCATTTAAAGAACAAGGGTCAACGCAACGTAATAAAAATAACTAGAAAAAAAACTGGTCAGCACAACGAAAAAAAAATCGGAGGAGCCTGCCAATGATGAGGCCATTACAGCTCGCCTTTAGGTGTCCTCCTCTGGATAGCGTCATTTAAAGAACAAGCGTAAGCACAAAAAAAAAACGGTCAGCACAACCTAAAAATATGGAAAAAAATCGGTCAACACAACGTGAAAAAAAAAACTGGAAAAAAACCGGTCAGCAAAACATAAAAAAAAATCGGAGGAGCCTGCCGAAGATGAGGCCATTACGGCTCGCCTTTAGCTGTCCTCCTCTGGATAGTTTCATTTGAAGAACAAGGGTCAACAGAACGTAAAAAAAACAAAAAATCACAGGTCAGCACAACCTAAAAAAATGGTAAAAAACTGGTCAGCATAACGAAAAAAATGGAAAAAAAAACCGGTCAGCACAACGTAAAAAAAAATTGGAGGAGCCTGCCGAAGATGAGGCCATTACGGCTCGCCTTTAGGTGTCCT
>NW_026265106.1:0-1597 GCF_000817695.3 Arachis duranensis | reverse complement strand
TCGCCTTTAGGTATCCTCCTCTGGATAGCGTCATTTAAAGAACAAGGGTCAGCACAACGTAAAAAAAAAAACAAAAAATCAAAGGTCAGCACAACCTAAAAATATGGTAAAAAACCGGTCAGCACAACGTAAAAAAAATGGAAAAAAAACCGGTCAGCACAACATAAAAAAAATCGGAGGAGCCTGCCGAAGAAGGGGCCGTTACGGCTCGGCTTTAGGTGTCCTCCTCTGGATAGCGTCATTAAAAGAACAAGGGTCAGCACAACGTAATAAAAAAAACTGGAAAAAAAATCGGTCAGCACAACGAAAAAAAATCGGAGGAGCCCGCCGAAGATGAGGCCATTACAGCTCGCCTTTAGGTGTCCTCCTCTGGATAACGTCATTTAAAGAACAAGGGTCAGCACAAAAAAAAACCGGTCAGCACAACCTATAAAAATTAAAAAAAACCGGTCAACACAACGTAAAAAAATTGGAAAAAAACCGGTCAGCAAAACGTAAAAAAAATCGGAGGAGCCTGCCGAAGATGAGGCCATTACGGCTCACCTTTAGGTGTCCTCCTCTGGATAGAGTCATTTAAAGGACAAGGGTCAGCACAACATAAAAAAAATCGGAGGAGCATGCCGAAGATGAGGTCATTAAAGCTCGCCTTTAGGTGTCCTCCTCTGGATAGCGTCATTTAAAGAGTAAGGGTCAGCACAACGTAAAAAAAAAAATCGGTCAGCACAACCTAAAAAATGGAAAAAAAAAACGGTCAGAACAACATAAAAAAAAATCGGAGGAGCCTGCCGAAGATGAGGCCATTACGGCTCGCCTTTAGGTGTCCTCCTCTGGATAGTGTCATTTAAAGAACAAGGGTCAGCACAACGTCAAAAAAAAAACCGGTCAGCACAACCTAAAAAAATGGAAAAAAATCGGTTAGCATAACGTAAAAAAAACCGGTCAGCACAACAAAAAAATAAAAAAAGTAGAGGAGACTGCCGAACATGAGGCCATTATGGCTCGCCTTTATTTACGGCTCGCCTTTAGGTGTCCTCCTCTGGATAGCATCATTCAAAGAACAAGGGTCAACACAACGTAAAAAAAAACCGGTTAGCACAACCTAAAAAAATGGAAAAAATCGGTCAACACAACGTAAAAAAAACGGTCAGCACAACGTAAAAAAATGGAAAAAACCTGGAAAAAATCGGTCAACACAACGTAAAAAAAATGAAAAAAACTGGTCAGCACAACGTAAAAAAAAATAAAAAAACTGGTCAGCACAAGGTAAAAAATCGGAGGAGCCTACCGAAGATGAGGCCATTACGGCTCGCCTTTAGGTGTCCTCCTCTGGATGTCATTTAAGGAACAAGGGTCAGCACAACGTAGTAAAAAAAACTGGAAAAAAAACCGGTCAGCACAATGAAAAAAAATCGGAGGAGCCTGCCGATAATGAGGCCATTACAGCTCGCCTTTAGGTGTCCTCCTCTGGATAGCGACATTTAAAGAACAAGGGTAAGCACAAAAAAAAAACGGTCAACACAACCTAAAAATATGGAAAAAAACCGGTCAACACAACGTAAAAAAAAAACTCGAAAAAAATCGGTCAGCAAAACGTAAA